>NC_047515.1:22651980-22796972 GCF_902827115.2 Pseudochaenichthys georgianus
CACGGAGTATTTTTATTGGATAATCTATGGTAGGGCTAACCCATACAGTGGTGGGGCTCAAATCAGTATTTGGAATGTAATTACATACACGCTCCCCTTGACAGTGAAACGCCATGCGTGAGGTTTAGATTATTTCCCTGTCTCAATCGAAATTGCACTGTATGAAATAAAAAGGCACATTTGTCTTGTAGTAAATAAAAAGGGCGACCTGGAGCCAATCCTGCAATTTCCCCACAGGTGAAAGAGTTGACATGCTGAAAACCCAACCCCTGCAGAGGGGTCTGGGTGGATTATCCCCCAGGAGATTTTTTGAAATACTAACATAAAATACACATTCTGGTACTCTCTTGAGAAGAAAAATAAATACATCTATTACTCCACGACATATTTAAAAAAATGAATGCCATTTTAGTTTTTTGTTACTTTGTTCTGAAAGCTGAACCTGCTGCTCCTCACAGAGAGAAGAGGGAAGAGGCTGTGTGAATTACTTTACATTGTGGATAAGGGTGGATAGCCCCCATTGTTCTGTGTGTCAAAATGAAAGACAGCCCACACACCTAACAATCATCAAACCGTGGGGTCTTATTTCATTACGATATTGTGTTTTTTTCTTCTTGAAGGACTGCATGGTTTTGAAATCCCCCAAAAACCCACTGCAATTTCTTAAAATGAACGATACATGTTTTGTCTTGCATTCATGTAACTACACCTGTAATGTTGCTGATGTCTCCCTCTGCACATCTTATACAGTCATAGCAGCAGACAGGCATTCCTTTTTGGAGAACCTTGCGAGTTCCTGGAAGACATTTTTCACTGCAAACTGACACAGGCACCTGTGGGATCAAATCGACTATGAGAAGAAATAAAAAGATCGGCCTTGACTTTGATTACTGTGTTGCCTTTGCATATTTCTATTTAAAATGTTGATGCTTAAAAACCATACATTATGACGTGCATGACTAACAGTGTCACTTTCATATTTATAATGAAACAAAAAGACTGTAATTAGCAACAACAGTGATCTTACGGTATTTTACCTGTTGGGAGTTCTGTGTCCAAGTTATAGACTCATTTTGCAGATGTAGCTGTTTGTTTGCAGGTAAAGATGCATCATAAAGGCCAACTGTGACAAACTCCACAATGTCATTTTCTCTTGGCTTCCAATTTATAATTTCATACTTTGCTGCTGGGTCTCCATTTTCATTGAAGTAAACCTCTTCTCCTTCCTTTGTTTTAAACTGAATAGTTCTTATGTGCTGTAAAATCTGAAAAACATATATCCATCAATGCAGAACATAATTTGAAGAATGTGTTGTGGTCCAAGTGTTTTAACAGCATGAGAGACAGCAAAAGTTTAATTTACGTTATTGTAAACATGTTCCTTGTTGAAGTGATTTGATGTAAAAACTTCAGTAACATTGGTGTTCAACTCACCGTAAATGGATCTAGCTGCACCTTGGCGTTACATGTTTTGTTACAGCTGAGGATAAAATGAAGTGCGTGGGCCGCAGCATACACTCCTTTATAGACATTGTTAAAGATAGGCATCAGAGACATATCGGTGAAGCTGTTTTGCACTCCATTCAAATCTTCACGTCCAGTACATTCTTTCTGATTTCTTGATGAAGACTTTGACTGCTTGAACTTACAACTAAATAACGTCTCATAAAACGTTGTAAACATTTCATAACTAGATACATTGAGCGGCCTCACATCCAACATGAATTCCCTCATGCCACTGACATGTGCTTCGGGGATGGACAGGCCTATAGCACCGTCTAAAAAGTGATGCTTATCCACGGCTGCAATTTGTGAATCAAAGATCCAGCCCTCAGAGCCTATCCACTGGTACCCAGTCAAGTTGTGGCGAGAAAACTCATGTAGTATCACATCCAAATCCATGCCGGAGAGGAAAGCAATGATCACCTTGGAAGTGGAAGCCTTGATAATGTCAATTATCTTTTGTATTTTGTCTGGTGGATCGGTTCGAAAGAAGGACACAGTGTACTCAAGACAGATGCCAAGCTGCTGGGCCGTTTCTGTGAATGTGGCCATACCGTTGTTTCCATAATCATCATTTGTTCTAATAGCTCCAACCCAAGTCCAACCAAAATGCTTAACCAGTTGTGCCAGGGCTCTGCTCTGGTAGTAGTCACTGGGTATTGTTCTGAGGAAGGATGGGTACTTGGATTTATCACTGAGACAGGCACAAGTAGCAAAGTGGCTGATCTAAAAGAAAAAAACAAGTTATATCCCAAGGTAAAGATTCAGAATATAAAGTAGTTATTCAGCCAACTACAATCCCTTTTGTTATACATAGTTGCAATAGTTGAATATTAATAATATCCAACAGTCTTACCCACCATTGGAATATGAAAGGGTCCGATGGCAGTAGCCATAGCCATGCAAGGAGAGGAAGAACTTTCTCCCATAATGGCCTGCACTTGGGCAGGTCTTGTACATAGTACTTCAGAGGGTTGTGATACAACTTCATTACCATTTGCAAAGGTCAATGCAACCCTCACACTTTTGGCAATTGAGCCACAGGAATCATAGATCCTATAGCCCAGAGAGATGCCAGGCAATAGGTCTGTGCTGTTATTAATCTCCTCTACGGCAAATAGCATAGCCTGGGCAAACTGGAACCCTCTGAAATCCAAGCTTGATGCAAACAGTTAATAATAATTAGTTAAAGAAATTCCATGCAGTAGAAAGAGTGGCACAGTACAAGGAAGTATTTGATGATAAAATCAAACACAATAGGAGTATATCTTCATTTAAATATTCAATGTTACCCTTTCAGAAATTTGAAGCAGAATATTGATATGGTATACTGTTACCTGGTGCATTGCAGTGGCAGTGGTTTGTCCATGTAGGAATCCCGTCTGTTCTTCCAGCTGCTGTGGAAAGAGAAGATTCCCCCCAACATTATGTCCCCATCCTTAAACATCTGAGGGATCTCAGGGTCCCCTCTCTGTGTGCACACTGGCTTCTCAGCCTGAGAGAAAGATGCCACCAGCAACAGATGTAAGAGTGCCCATCCCTGCTCCGGCCACCTCTGTGTGGATGACATCTTGTTTGAGTGAGCCAAAACAATTCAGTGGCATCACATGAACCCCAATGTAAATTTAAATTGGGCACTTGTATTTATATATTTTGGAAAGAATAATGGAACATTGATGTTTTATCTCTGTGGAATTGGGGGCAAAGGAAGGAGGCGCCAAACAGGAAAAGGGTTATTTTCCTTACCAAACTTACTGGTACTGTTGTGCACTTGATATTTGACATTTATCTGCAAAGAAACCCACTATTATTCAGTCACTTTTCAAAAGATCCTATCTTGAAACTTCTCTAACCCAAAATCCATGGCCTATTTCCAAGTTTCCTTTTATAGTTAAAGCCAGAGTCCCCAATTATATATTGATTGATGGTGATACAGGAGATTATTCTGTTTTGGCACCGATGAATATCAGTGCAGCTTTTGACATGCTGGACCATACAGTATATTAATTGACAAACTTAAGGAATAGGTGGGTATCTCTGCTTGAAGCGGTTCTCTTTCTAGGCCTCTGATGAGTTTTTCAGCTGCTGGCATATCTGATCTAATGGGTCTTTTTCTTTTAATTTCCTTTGTGACAGAATAATTTGACCAAAACATGGACTCAGCACACAGTCTCCAGCTTGCTTTTTTGTGTGAAAGTTTCCAATTACTTTTTCTAAATGATCATCCAGAGTTATATGCAGTTTTTGAAAACCGGACCCCGGATTTGTTCATTAAGTAAACATTTTTCAGGTGGCAGTTTCTTGAAAGCACAGCCCCAGATTATGTTTATCTTGAAGTCATCATGCAAGAAGGCTTTCCTGAAGATCAGGTAGATCTTGGAGATGGTCAACTGCTGATCTTGACGATCAGTCTGGTGTTTGGCAGGGATGGCAGATGAGATGGTAGATGTTTCTGGTTTGGCAGCATAGGTGGAGAGGAAATGGGCAGTAGAGGAAGCTGATGGCCTCGGTAGCCATTCGGACCATGCCTTCTGCCTTGCCTTCCCTGAGCCAGCTAGCCCACCTAATTTCTGACTGATCTTGTATTTTCTGAGCCTTCAGTCGACCTGTTGACCAGTAAGCCTGACGTCCTTTCGGCCATGTCTCAACATGTCTCACCTTGCCATTTGCAGGACGTTCTTCCTAGAAGAAAGCATTCACCATGCCATCTTTGCGGATGCACAGCCAGATCATCAATAGGCCATCTACGCTGACAGTCAGCCAGATCCACAGTCTTCGTTGACACCTAAAATCAGATGGCCATCTCTTCCAAATCATCGGTCAGCCTGCCTGAGAGTTCCGGCACTGCTACTCTCAGTAGTTAAACAAATAGAGCATTATTAAGGTGCTAATGCACTTACACGTCAAACATAGGAAGAACATTCAAAGGTCAGAGGGTTGCACACTTTTTATTCCTCCAAATGAAATAACTTTTATATCAACATGCACACATTGTGAGACATTACCAATACTATAACATTGGTAAATGTTCCATCACTTGTATCTCATTGTGAAGTTCCTGTCAAAGCCTAACAGTGTGGTCTTATCTAGGAATTGATTTGACATCTTACTTAATGTTTTTGAATGAGACTGCTTCCAAATGTTTAAACATATAAGCATACACACTTAAAGTATGAGTCTTTCTTTCTTTACTTCAGTGTGGAAAGTTTTTTATCGAAAATCAACATCATGGTCAAATCCTCCAGGGCATAATTATGATTATCATGATGCAACAGGGGAAGTTTCCAGTATAGGCTGAGGGGACAGGTGTGGGGGCAGGCTGGGGACACTGTGAACTTCAGAGGAAGTTTGTTAGTTTGTTAAAGCACTTCGAGTGGAAATAGCCTGCGGTTTGAGTTATAGTCAGGCCTGAGGCACTTACATTTCATCACATGTTTTTCTTCTAAATGAGCCCCTAAAGACAAATCCTCTGCAGAGGTCTGAAATGTTTCATAAACTAACAGGCATCGCTACAAACACAAACAACAAGTTATTTTTAATTGAAGAGGGATTAGGAGGCATGTCAGGTGACAATTAAACATCTCTTTGACTGAAAAATAACAATAACACCAAATTAAATTCACATGGCCAAATTCATGTATTGCATTGTTTATTTTGATCAGCTGTCAAAAGTGTTACTTTAACTCCCTCAACCAAAAGAATACTTTTCTCAAAATATAAAGGACAGAAAAAGACAAGTATAGGGTAAAATAATAAAAAGTAAATGTAAATGTGGCATAATAATTGGACAGTAATTTAAAGATAGTATCATTCTCACAGTTAGTCATTAAACTAAGATCTCCCTGTAGTTATTTTTAAATACACCTTAATACTCCTAACAAGGAAGCATTTTAATAGATAATGTTTTAAAATGTATCTAGTGCATAAAGTGATGTGTATCTTTTTCTTTTTTTTTATGAAAATACAAGAATCAGAATTGTGTATACGTTATCTCCATTTTTAGCAAAGGTGGAATTAGTTGTATATAACCATGAATAATATGTGTCTAAAATTAACATATATTAAGTAGCTGTGACTTGCATTAGAATCATTATTGTAAAAACTGATCATATAATTTCTAAAATATAAATACCTATATGTGAGTGACAGAGGTAAACGCTATATATGAATTCCAACATTTTGGCAGAAAACACAAGGTCCTGGGTTTTTTGCATGTTGGAGACAGAATTCAGCAATGAACGGGAAGGAGCCGGTATACCACAGCAGTCAGTGGAGAACTTACCTAATTCCTCTGCCTAAGTTAAAGTAGAAACGTCACAATGTAAAAATATGTAGTATTTACAGATGTATTCAAATTAAAGTACAGAAATATGAAGTATTCTTGGATCATCCAAAGTAACAGTATGCAGAATGGCCCTTTCAGTGTGATATATTAGAGTGTTTATTTTTCTTAAGCCTTTATTTACAGTGAACATTTTATTCTATAACATATCACATGTTGTGAACAGAGGTTGTCCTACAGTAACCCACTTGTGTCTGATTGGTTAGTAAAAGGCCAGTGACCCCTACAACACAGATAATAAACGTCACATTTAAGTCCACTTCCACCCTGACCTGACTAGGTAGCTCTGCCTATTATAGTGGAACATGTCACGTGTGATAACACTGCTGGTTTTCATTGGGCCCCTATTGGCATTTGGATCATCCGAGGATGAAACTCCTATCTGTCAGATCCTTGGGAGTCCAGAGTTCCCTCTGCTGTCTAAAGAAGGAGTCGTCATGATCGGGGGAGCCTTTTCCATTCATAGCAAAATCACCCAACCTCCTCTTTCTTTTACAGAGAAACCAACACGTCTGACATGTTCCAGGTAATATTAATCTCTATATATAAATGTTTCCTCATAAAGGTCTTTCACAGTGAATACAAGTTGTATTTTTCTCTTTGTGTCTCAGTGTCAACCTCAGGGAGTTTCGATTTGCTCAGACAATGATCTTTGCAATTGAGGAAATAAACAAAAGTGAATTTCTTCTCCCAAATATTTCAATTGGATACCGTATTTATGACAACTGTGGCTCAACATTTACCTCCATGCGAGCTGTAATGGCTCTGATGAATGGTGACGAGAGGGCTGTGGGAAAAAGATGCTCTGGTCAATCAGCTGTCCATGCTATAATTGGGGAGTCTGAATCCTCTTCAACCATTGTCCTGTCACGCACTACTGGACCATTCAGAATTCCAGTGGTAAGAGCTTTGTCTATTTGTATCTGTAATGTTTTGCATCTATTAAATGGTGACTCTCCTTTTTCTTTCCCTCTCTCTATGTATGCTCAGATAAGTCATTCAGCTACTTGTGAGTGTTTGAGCAAAATAAAGGAGTATCCCTCTTTTTTTCGAACCATTGCCAGTGACCTTTACCAAAGCCGAGCCCTCGCTCAGCTGGTCAAGCACTTTGGCTGGACCTGGGTCGGGGCAATCAACAGTGACAGTGACTATGGCAACAACGGCATGGCCATCTTCCTTGCTGCAGCCCAAGAGGAAGGAGTGTGTGTGGAGTATACAGAGAAATTTCACAGGACAGAACCAGAAAAACTAATGAAAGTGGTAGAAGTGATCCGAAAGAGCACTGCCCGGGTCATTGTTGGTTTCCTAGCCCATGTGGAAATGAACGACCTTCTCGAACAGTTGAGTCTGCACAACATCACAGGCCTGCAGTTTATTGGTGTAGAGGCCTGGATCACAGCTGACAGCCTGGTGACTCCCACCAGCTTTAGGGTGCTGGGTGGTTCATTGGGTTTTGCTGTGCAAAAGGCCAATATCAGTGGCCTGGAAGATTTTTTGATTAAAGATTTCTGGGAAACAGAGTTCAATTGCAAGGAGAAAACAGAAACACCATGCAAAGAAAGCCAGGATCTAATGGAACTTAAAGATTATGATGATGACGTGACAGAGCTGAGATACTCCAGTAACATCTACAAAGCCATCTATGCTGTGGCCCATTCTCTGCACAGCATCCTAAAGTGCTCCAAAAGTCAGGGGTGTGAGAACACTGTAAATGTTACTCCCTGGCAGGTAAAATGTATATATTACTAAAGTGTTTTTTTTCCGTCTTTGGTCATTCATTCATTGACATATTGTTTTACTGCTCTTCCAGGTAGTTGAGTCTTTACAGCAGGTTCATTTTACTATCAAGAATGGGGAGCAGGTGTGGTTCGATAACACTGGAGCAGCTGTTGCTCGCTATGAGGTGGTGAACTGGCAGCGGGGATCAGATGACTCAGTTCAGTTTAAACCTGTTGGCTATTATGACGCCTCCTTACCTCTTGGACAGAAGTTTGTCCTCAAGACTGAAGACATAGTGTGGCCAAGAGGGAAGACAGAGGCAAATATCTTCATTGACAGTAACATCTACATTGATGTGTCTTGTTTGACCATATGTTATTTTGAATAACGTTGAAAAATACTATTACTGTTTTTCTTTCAAAGTTGCCTGTGTCAGTGTGCAGTGAGAGCTGTCATCCAGGAACTCATAAAGTCCTTCAGAAAGGAAAGCCAGTGTGCTGCTATGACTGTATACCATGTGCAGAGGGAGAAATCAGCAACAGCACAGGTATATGTACCACAACCTGGAGATATGGCAATTTTCATACATTGTTTGCTTTCTACACTCTGTGCATTATGTTAAAGTTTGCTATGGTACAGTCTCTTATTTACGTTTTTAAGATGTAACTGATGCAATTAAAATAATAGTGACAATATTTCTATTACAGATTCTAATGACTGCCATAAGTGTCCTGAAGAGTATTGGTCCAATGAAAACAGAGATACATGTATACCGAAAAATGTTGAGTTCCTCTACTTCACTGAGGTTATGGGTATATTACTTGTATTTTTCACTTTGTTTGGTGTGCTCCTTACTTTTATTATAGCCACTGTATTTCTGATAAATAAGGATACTCCCATTGTAAGGGCTAACAACTCTGAGCTGAGCTTCCTGCTGCTCTTCTCCTTGACTCTGTGTTTCCTGTGTTCTCTGACCTTCATCGGCCGGCCCTCTCAGTGGTCCTGCATGCTGCGACACACAGCATTCGGCATCACCTTTGTCCTCTGTATCTCTTGTGTTCTGGGGAAAACAATAGTGGTTCTAATGGCCTTCAGGGCTACACTTCCAGGCAGTAATATGATGAAGTGGTTTGGGCCTGCCCAGCAGAGACTCAGTGTTCTGAGTTTTACTGTAATACAGGTTATAATTTGCATACTTTGGCTGACTATCAATCCTCCGTTTCCCTTTAAAAATATGAACCACTATAAGGATAAGATTATTCTTGAGTGTGCCCTGGGATCACCTGTAGGGTTCTGGGCTGTGTTAGGATACATAGGGCTCTTAGCTGTGTTATGTTTTCTACTTGCTTTCTTGGCTAGAAAGCTGCCTGATAATTTTAATGAAGCTAAATGTATCACATTCAGCATGTTGATATTCTGTGCCGTCTGGATCACCTTTATCCCAGCATATGTCAGCTCTCCCGGGAAGTTCACTGTGGCTGTGGAGATATTTGCTATTCTAGCCTCCAGTTATGGGCTACTATTTTGTATATTTGCACCCAAATGTTTTATTATTGTACTCAAACCTGAACTGAACACAAAAAAACATCTGATGGGGAAAACTGAATCCAATTAAATACAAATAAAATAAGTCTTTTATTTATTTTTATTTTATGGTTTGGTTTGAATTCTGCAGTGACACTATTCGTTACAAACATTATTAGCTAAAACAAAACATTACATTTTAGATGATTCCATGTAGTGAATCCTAGCTATCTGGTGCTACAGTACTGATATCAAATACATTTAGAATAATTTGTATTTCATATTAATAAATCAATTAAAAGTTTAAACCATCCATGACTTTCTGTGTTTTCATTTAAACTTTATTTATATTTCACAAAAACATGTAAAAATGTGTTTTATAAGCTCTCCTGGACTGTTTGTTATTTAGTAGCCCCAAATATATTAAAGTTATTAAAATAAAACATCTTAACCTCACTTTATTCAGGGTCATGGCGGCCGGCCCATAGGGGCGCTAAGGGCGCCGCCCCACCTCTTCCCACATTCTACATTGTCATAAGAAAATACTTACATTTGTATTAATTTTAAACTTTTTTTTTAATTAACAAGGTACATATTATATAGTCGGTTTCAGTAAAATGTATAATCTACGATAAAATATAGATTACGATTGTTTTACGATGTCTAAAGTTACTGATAAATAACGTGTTTCCTGCTTGTGGCGCAGAAAGTGTTGCATGCGCAGTCCGCACCCCTTCAATGCAACAGATAAGAGCAGCTCGGGCGCCCACTAAGCCCCCAGGAAGTGCGCCGGACCCTGAGGAAAATATTCTTAGTGTCCAAACGGCGGTACTACAATTTCCTTATCAGTCCGTGACGTCACCCGGCCCAGAAATACTTTTTCCCATTGTCTTACATGGGGAAAGAGTAAGTAAATCAGCGGAATTTTTTTTTTAAACTAAATACACTACCCAGTATTAACTTTGTTGTAGCCCTTATTAGAATCATTAGGTCCTTAAAGTTGTAAAATGCACTAAAAGCCGAATCTAGATATATTTTCTCTCTACATTCATTATAGTGAGCCAAGAGCGGGAGCTTGGGGGCGGGGCTTAACTGCGCATGCCCTATGCTCTCGACAGCAAGGCATGATGGGTAATCTGTGACGTTTTGCTCTAGAAAATATCAGTCCATTTTGTCCTCATTCGCCAATGAGCAGCTCTCATAGGAATGAATGAGGCCCCGCCTCCGACGCTGTATCCAGTTCTTATAGAGTGGTGCAGGGATGACGTATTTACCCGGAAGTAAGCTGCGCATTGGTTCCCTCGACAAAAAAGCAATGGGATTTCTCCATAGGATTGTCGAACCTCAGATTGAGGAGGAACAATGTGGATTCCGTCCTGGTCGTGGAACGACGCATCAGCTTTTTACTCTCGCAAGGATCCTGGAGGGGGCCTGGGAGTACGCTTATCCGGTCTACATGTGTTTTGTAGACTTGGAGAAGGCGTATGACAGAGTTCCCAGGGAGTTACTGTGGGAGGTGCTGCGGGAGTATGGGGTGAGGGGGTCTCTACTCAGGGTCATCCAATCTCTGTACTCCCAAAGCGAGAGCTGTGTCCGAGTCCTCGGCAGTAAGTCGGACCCATTTCCGGTGAGGGTTGGCCTCCGCCGGGGCTGCGCTTTGTCACCAATCCTGTTTGTAATATACATGGATCGGATTTCGAGGCGTAGTCGTGGGGGAGGGGGTCTGCAGTCCGGTGGACGAAGGATTGCACCACTGCTTTTTGCAGATGATGTGGTTCTAATGGCTTCATCGGTCTGCGACCTTCAGCACTCACTGGATCGGTTCGCAACCGAGTGTGAAGCGGCTGGGATGAGGATCAGCACCTCCAAATCTGAGGCCATGGTTCTCAGCAGGAAACCGATGGATTGTCCACTCCAAATAGGGAATGAGTCCTTACCCCAAGTGAAGGAGTTCAAGTATCTCGGGGTCTTGTTCTCGAGTGAGGGAACAATGGAGCGTGAGATGGGCCGGAGAATCGGAGCAGCGGGAGCAGTACTGCAGTCGCTTTACCGCACCGTTGTGACGAAAAGGGAGCTGAGCCATAAGGCAAAGCTCTCTGTCTACCGGGCCATTTTCGTTCCTACCCTCACCTATGGTCATGAAGGATGGGTCATGACCGAAAGAACGAGATCGCGGATACAAGCGGCCGAGATGGGTTTTCTCTGCAGGGTGGCTGGTGTCTCCCTTAGGGATAAGGTGAGAAGTTCGGTCATCAGGGAGGGACTCGGAGTTGAGCCGCTCCTCCTTCGCGTCGAAAGGAGCCAGTTGAGGTGGTTCGGGCACCTAGTTAGGATGTCACCTGGGCGCCTCCCTAGGGAGGTGTTCCAGGCACGTCCAGCTGGGAAGAGACCAAGGGGTAGACCTAGGACCAGGTGGAGGGATTATATCTCTTCGCTGGCCTGGGAGCGCCTTGGGATCCCTCAGTCAGAGCTGGTTGATGTCGCCAGGGAAAAGAAAGTTTGGGGCTCTCTGCTGGAACTGCTACCCCCGCGACCCGACCACAGATAAGCAGGAGAAGATGGATGGATGGATGGATGGATTTTGGAAAATAGCTCGAAATAAGGTCTGTTGAAAACTAACCTGTTTGATAAATGCACGTTTTGTTCAGCCGGATAATATCCACATGTCTACCCTACTTTTATAATTTTCTAATCATAAATCTAATCGCCAGAACCAAAATGCTAATGTTATGCTATAAACGAACCAACCCGAGAACAGCAGGGTCGCACGACTTCAACGTCACACCAACTTAAGATTGATATTCAAAAATGCAGATTCAAAATTGTACAAGTTGAAGCGTTTGTTTTAACAGTTTGCAAGAGCGCAGGTACTTGCTTTCAAGCAGAACAGGGGCAAACAAACTTAGCGGAGTGTTTCCGTGTTTGGCGTAATGATGTACAACGTCCTCGACAACTTCTGTAGTCCTATTCAGCCACTTGTTAACAACCATCGTTTTTCAGACACGTAAACTATTCAAAAATCACCAGTCGGGTCACTGCTGATGTATTTAATGTTGTAGAACAAAACGTGATCCGTCTCTTAAATTTGTGTCAACCACAGACTCTGGAACACTGTTGCCGAAGGTTCGGGGGTCAAGCTGCACCGCACCACCGCATATCACCCCCAGGCTAACAGCTTATGTGAGCATTTCCACCGATCAATGAAGGCGGCCTGCGTGCCGCCTTGAAAGACGACAACTGGGTAGATAAGCTTGCGTGGGTTATGCTCGGCCTCAGGTGCGCCCCCAAAGAAGACCTGCAATCCTCGTCGGCGGAGCTCGTGTATGGCCAGACGCTACGAGTCCCCGGAGAATTCATTCCGGCCGCCACGGTGCCCTGGTCTGCAGCCAGGCATCGCACCTCCCTGCTGGAGACCGCCAGGACATTCACGCCTGCCCCCACTTGGCAGAACAGCAACCCAGCTTTCCGGGTGTCCCCCGGACTACTGTCGGCGGATTTTGTTTTCATTCGTCACGACGCCCACCGCGGCCCCCTTACAACGACTGCTCATGTGTTTCCAGGTCATTGGCGCTCTTGTCCTCGCCTGCGGCCCCGCCCTCCTCGGCCCCTGTGGTCCTTACGCACCGGGGTCGGGTGGTCCTTCCTCCCCGATGCGAGGATTTTGACTATGGCTGAATTCTGGGGGGGGCTTGTGTGGTGGGTTGACATAATTCACCCACGGAACCATGGGTGGGGGTATTGTTCCGCATGGACATTTTAGTTGACAGGACTTCCTGTTTTGCCGGTCAGTGATTTCCCGGGCTTGAGTTGTTTACTTTTCTGTTCCATGTATAATACAAGACTAGCTTTGTCATTTGACACACCGCCTCGGACTCCCGCCTCTCGGCACTACAATACAAACATGATACATATTAGCATGTTTAGTTATGTTATGGTTTTTTCAAACCTGTCTCCTAAAAATTACGTTCCAACAGAACTAAACTGCATTCTCAATTACGTTTAGCTAGAAACGTATTTTCTCCCACGTTACGTTTCTTAAATACGTTAAGTTACATGTTTCTGTACTTCCTATAAGAAGAAAGGACAGTAACAGAAGATCTCTGTGACGCCAGATGTGGTGTTGTTATGCGATATGATATCCGAAAAAAAATTCTGTTTAGGATGGCCGAAGACACTACACTACCCATAATCCCCAGCTATCGTTTGGGACTACAGTCCCGTTGACAAACCCCGTGATTAATCTTCAAGCTCTGGGATTGGATGTTGGAGTGGCAGTGCGCCAAGGTTACGCCGAGCGCCAAGCTCTTTGAAATGGAATGAAACCACGGCAGACTATTCAAAACTGGACTCGAACACCCCCCCAGAAATACACATGCTGGCTATTGTGTTTCGCAACATGTTCTCTATGGCACGTTTCTACTGGGAATTGTAGTTTTAAAAGACGTTTTTGTTTTTCCCAAAATTAGAAGTTGACAGTCTTAAACTGTGTACATTGATTGATTGAACATGTTATTAACAGATTGCAGAATGGGTACAATACAGTACAGCTCAATACACACAATTGTTAAGGGGATGCAGACCAGAAAAAGACTTTCGTCTTGTTTACATCAGGGTCCCCCATTTTAATTCATCTGAACATATATGACATACATGACATAAAGATAGATTACATTTTCATTTTAGATTCATTTTCAATTAATCATAACCAGTGTTGTGCTAGTTACTGAAAACCAGTAACTAGTTACCATTACTAGTTACCTCATTTCAAAAGTAACTCAGTTACTTTACTGATTACTTACACCAAAAAGTAATGCGTTACTGTGAAAAGTAACGTTTTAGTTACTTAAAAAATGGGCTCCCATTATATTAATGCCCTTATAGCCTTCATTTCAGTACTGTTATTGCATTGGAGAATAATACAATCTGTTGATCAACTTGACATGCATTATATGCAATCTGGATAGCATCGATATTAGCTGGCTTTACATTTTTGTATATTCTTTCTCCAGTTTTCCGTTTCATATGCCGTGTGCGGCCCGGACATGCTATCATGCTAACTAGCTCCCTGAAAGCGGGTGACTCCACTGTAGCAATAGCCTGCATGTGTTCTACAACATACCGTGCAATGGCTTTATCGACTTTTCCCTGGCTAGCAGTCCCTTGGTTAAAATCCAGCCGCTGTTGCTTAGGTGCAGGTGGAGGTGGAGTGGCGTCGGCTGAGTCTCTGTGGTCTCAGCTACTAGCTTCGTCCCAGCATGTTGTTTTTGCAGATGTTTTAAGAGATTTGAATGACTGGTTTGGGCAGTAGATAGGCTCTTTGACCCGCCAGGACACAACTTACATTTAACTAAAACGTTCTTTTCTTTGTGCTCGACAAAAGTGAAATAGTGAGAATATCTCCAGGTGGAGAAACTAGACTTGAGCTCCGCCGCCGCCATGATAGTCTTGTTAGTAAACAACACAAACACGCCCACAGCCCGCATGTGACACAGGAAGTATTTAAGTACATTTACTCAAGTACTGTACTTAAGTACAGTTCTCATCTCTGTTCACCTGGCTGTTGACTATATAAAAAAACTAACGCAGTAACGGAGTAACGCACCATGTAGTAACGGTAACTGAGTTACTGAATTTAAAAAGTAATGCGGTAACTAGTTACTGCCAAAAATAACGGCGTTACAGTAACGCGTTACAGTAACGCGTTACTTTGTAACGCGTTAGTCCAAACACTGATCATAACATATATGACATACATGACATACAGATAGACAGTACTGTTACATCTAGACATTTATGACATACCAGATCTACAAATATACAGTACTGTTTTTATGTGAGTATAAAAAGAGTCTAAAAAGAGAGTATATACAGTTGCAAGAAAAAGTGAACCCTTTGGATTCTCCACACACAGCGTTGTGTGTTCCTTCCAAACAACTCAATGTTGCTTTCATCTGTCCACAGAATATGTTGCCAGTAGTGCTGTGGAACATCCAGGTGCTCTTTTGCAAACTTCAAACGTGCAGCAATTTTTTTTCTGGACAGCAGTGGCTTCCTCCGTGGTGTCTTCCCATGAACTCCATTCTTGTTCAGTATTTTACGTATCATAGATTCATCAACAGAGATGTTAGCATGTGCCAGAGATTTCTTTAAGTCTCTAGCTGACACTCTAGGATTCTTCTTCACCTCATTGAGCATTCTGCGCTGTGCTCTTGCAGTCATCTTTACAGGACGGCCACTCCTAGGGAGAGTAGCAACAGTGCTGAACTTTCTCCATTTATAGACAATTTGTCTTACCACGGTAAGACAAATGAACATCAAGGCTTTTAGAGATACTTTTGTAACCCTTTCCAGCTTTATGCAAGTCAACAATTCTTAATCGTAGGTCTTCTGAGAGCTCTTTTGTGCGAGGCATGGTTCACATCTGGCAATGCTTCTTAAGAATAGCAAATTCAAAACTGGTGTGTATTTTTTATAGGACAGGGCAGCTTTAACCAACACCTCCAATCTCGTCTCATTGATTGGACTCCAGGTTGACTGACTCCTGACTCCAATTAGCTCTTGAAGAAGTCTTTAGCCTAGAGGTTCACATACTTGTTCCACCCTGCACTGTGAATGTTTACATGGTGTGTTCAATAAAAATATGAAAACATATAATTGTTTGTGTGGTATTAGTTTAAGCAGACTGTGTGTGTCTATTGTTGTGACGTAGATGAGGATCAGAACACATTTTATGACCAATTTATGCAGAAATCCAGGTAATTCCAAAGGGTTCACATACTTTTTCTTGCAACTGGACATTGAGGGGGGGTGGGAAACTGTATATTGTAGGGGATTGGGTTTGGACATTTACAGGGGCCAGTTTCGAATTGCAGTCTCCCGTAGGTGCTCTTTTAGAGAGGTTTTGAAGGTGGGTAGTGATTCACATTCCTTGACAGCTGTGGGTAGGGCATTCCACATTGTTGTGGCATAATTGCGAAACGTGTTTCGTCCCTTGTTTGAGCCAAATCTGGGTTTAACATGATTTGTGGAGCTCCCTCTGGTGTTGTGGTCGTGGTATTCACCGACCTTTGGAAAATATTTTGACATGTACATGGGTACCTTAGTGGTGTATCTTGTAGACCAGGCCCATTGCAAGTTGCTGTACTCTGTTGTCTACTCTAAGCCATCCTAGGTTGTCAAAGTGGGTTTGTGCTTTGGTACCATGAGGTGCAAGCATAGTCGTAGTACTCTTGAATGAGTGCTCCTGCCAGAGTCTTCAGGGTATTTTTGTTTACCAGAGAGGAGATCCGGTACAATCATCTAGTTTCCTTGGTTGACTTTTTTGATTACATTGGATGCCATTTTGTCACAAGAGAGATTTGCCTCTAGTATGGAACCTAGGTATGTAATTTCCTCTTTCCTTGTGACAATATTGTCACCCACTGTAACTGAGAAGCCGTCGGTCTTGCTGAGTTTGTTTTTTGAATCGAAGAGAATGGACTCTGTTTTACCCAGGTGTAATGATAGTTTGTTATCGGCGAGCCAGGTGCAGATTCTGCCAAGTTCCGAGCTGAGGGTTTTTTCAACCTGCAACTTGTTCCTATCAGAGACCAGCAGGGCTGAGTCGTCCGCGAACAGGAACAAGTTGCAGTCACAAGCTGACGACATGTCATTTGCATAAATTAGGAACAGTAACGGTCCTAGTATGCTTCCTTGTGGAACACCACAGCTCACTGGGAGGGGGGGTGATAGAGTACCATTTACCTCCACCATCTGTTCTCTCCCCTCCAGGTAGGATTGCATCCAACTCACTGATAGACTATCAAAACCAATTGCTTTTAGCTTGTCAATCAGAATGGAGTGATTGACAGTGTCGAAGGCCTTTTGTAGGTCCAGCATGACCATGCCGCAGTATTTGCCCGCGTCCACCTCTTGTTTGATGTGGTCGTTCAAATAGAGAAGGCATGTGTCAGTGGAGTGGGATGTTCTGAAGCCAGATTGGAATTCGTAAATTAGATTTTTTTCTGTGAGGTACTTTTCGACCTGTTCGTATACTATTTTTTCCATGACTTTCGAGATGGAGGTAAGAATAGAAACAGGGCGGTAGTTGCCTGGGTCCAATTTGCTGCCCTTTTTCTGCAGGGGGGTTACTCTCGCAATGTTGAAGTCTTTGGGTATGTGTCCCTGTTTATTATTATTATTATTATTATTATTATTATTATTATGTGTGTGATGACTGGGGTGATGGCGGCTGCTGAGTCTCTGAGGAATGTGGAGGGGATATTGTCATGGCCAGTGGCCTTGTTAGGTTGGAGGACGCTCAGTTGTTTGTGTACCTCAGCTATTGTTACCATTACTAGTTTGAAATCATCTTTGCGGACCCCTAGGTTATTGTAGTAGGCTAGGATGTGTTCTACCCCAAAATGCCCTGAGTGGGAGGGTAGTTTATTTACCAGTGTTGTGGCTATGTTTGTGAAGAAAATGTTTAAGTAATTGGCCACATCCAGCTTGTCTGTGATGAGCGTGTTATCTGTCTTTATGTTTATGTTTGAACATCTGGTTTTAAGTTTTTTACTGCAGCCGAGTTGATTATTGAGTAATTTCCAAAGTTCACAGGGTTTATTTTTGTTTTCCTCAGTTTTGTTATTGATGAAATTCTTTTTTGCAGTTTTGATCATGGAGTTTTCGTCATTTCTTAGTCTGTTTCTTTGCAGTTTGAGTTCAGTCACATGGGCTTGGAGTTCACTGCTCGAGCTTTTTGTAAGCTTTGATTGACTTTTACGAAACTCAGAGCATTTTTTGTCTCTGGTTTTCATAGCGGTCAATATTTTGGAGCGCATCCACTGCTCAGCGCGATTTTTTACCCTGGTGGTTCTTAGGGGGGCCATGTCGTTTAGTACTGTTGAGAATTTGGTTTTGAAACCAAGCCATGTTTCTTCAACCAGTGTACCACTGAGCTCCTCTGACCAGTCCAGGCTCTCCAGCTCTAGGTTAAAGGCCTCGCTAGAGAGGTTTTGAGGTCTCTAGATGTGACTGTTTTGTGACAGCCGTCCTTTTGTTTTAGCTTTTTGCGGGTACAGAATATCATATAATGATCGCTTAACCCGCATGCTATAACCCCTTTACTGGAGATCCCGGACCTGTCAGAGGTCAGAATGAGATCAATGGTAGTCTGTGTTGATTCACATACCCGGGTGGGTTTGGTGATTAGCTGGCTGAAGCCGTGCAGATCACAAAACCTACTGAAGGACTTGAAAACGGGTGCATCTTTTCGTTGCATATCCGTGTTCCAGTCTCCAATAAGAATTGCTTCTACACCCCCAACTCCAGCCAAACACCCATCCAGTGTATCATAAAAGCCACTCTGTTCTGGCGGTCTGTAGATTGTGCCGACTAATACTGATTTAGCCCGTTAAAAAATAATTTCAACCCATACAGTTTCAAAGGTTTCGTGATTCAGGTCAGTACGGATAATGAATTTGGTGTCTTTATGTATGTACATGCAGACACCACCTCCATACATGTTCCTGTCATTTCTGACTATTGAGTAGTTCTCAATTTCTATTTCTGGGTCTGTCACAGAATTGTCAAGTTTTGTTTCTGAGAAGCATAATATGTTTGCACCAGATTAGCCGCGTTCACACTGCGGTACTTTTCCCACAAAGGTTCATGCGAACTTAGTTCATGATCGCGTTCACACCAAAAAGAGCCGGTACTAAAAGTAGTTCATGCGAACCTTTTTACCACCTCGAAAGTCCCTGCTAGAGAGCAGGGACTTTCGAGCGGCTCTTTTTTGAGAAAAGAGCTATATTTCTAATTGGCTGGGCGGATTGCAAACCACGCCCCGTAAAACTCCCAAAAAGTTTTGTGAAGCCGCCATTTTATTATCCTCGCATTAGCATTATTAGCATTAGCATTAGCCCAGCGCAGAAACGCAGAGAGACTAACTTATGGCAACACAAAATAAAACATGGGAGCGGTGGAGATGAGGAGGTGTCGGCGTTCTGGCGATTTACTCGGAAGGCTTCAGTAGAAGCTGCTGGGACTCCCAGCAACTTCTACTGAAGCCAGTCCCCAACTCCGGGGACTTCCGGCCGTGGACTTTGGGCGGCAGTATACGCCGTGAAGTGGTTTGCGGCCTGCCAGTAAACCCAAAGCAGAAGAAGAAGAAGTGACGTCAGCGGCTTCATTTGCCTAATCCACCCCCAGGGACTTGTTCTGGTGTGAACGCGATCTGTACTTAGTTCATGCAAACTAAAGAGTTCGCATGAACTAAGTTCACATGAACCTTGGTGGGAAAAGTACCGCAGTGTGAACGCGGCTATTGATGCATTTCACTTCAACATTTAAAAAAGGAGGTTAGGTCGACCCCCAAATAAAGCAGGTTAAAATAATTAAATTGAATACATTTTCTTTTAGTAAACACTGAAAACGGGTCCCACAGACCCAAACAGCACACAAAGGTTAACGGTAAGCATATAATAATGTTAAAATGTGCTAAATATATACACTGCAAACAAACTAAAAAAGAGGAGTAAAAGTAGCTCACGACTTGTTTTATTTTTTAAAGTAGCTCTCATCTTAAAAAAGGTTGGACCCCTGTTATAGAACGATACATTTGACAATTTTAAGTTTGGCCTACCATTTTATTGGAGCGATGAGGAACAGGTGGGGCTTGAAAAGGCCCACCTGTTCAAAGTGGGGAATGACAGAAAAGGTTTGAGAACCACTGACTTACAGTATATTCTTGATTTTTTATATTCTATATTTCTATCATTGACCTTCTACTTTCCCCCTATGAAAGTATGTACTCTTAATATTTTTTTCATCAAATAACATTATTCAACAAAAATAACATTATTCAACAAAAATAATGCAATAACATGCTTGAACCAGGGTTTCCGTTAGCCGGTAATTACCGGTTTTTAGCTGGTAAAATGTATAAAAAACCGGTAAATTCAAAACCTGACGGTCAAAATGTCTGGTAATAATTAGGGAGGCTCCGATCGATCGGCCGCCGGTCATTATCGGCCGATATTCACTCTTAATAGTTTGATCGGTGCTCTCTATAAAGGCCGATCAGGAGAGCTGGATCTGATCGATATGGACATAAACGCGAGTGAAGTGTAACCGGAGCGAGAGAGAGATCAGATCAGCTGCTGAGTCTGACCGAGACACACAGCTCTGCAGGATCACCTGAAGCCCCGCCCTCTGTTTAGCGAGCTGCATGAGAAACTCCTGCTGTCAGGAGAGAGAGAGGGAGGGAGAGGATCCGTTTCTCCCGTGTTATTATTCAAAGTTGATGTAAACTTCTGAATAATGTACGTTATCTACTACAAGTAGTTTGTTTGAATGTAATAATTATGTTGTTTGTTGTTTGTGGAATCATTTATTGAAAAATGAATCTGAATTTTTCGATCTGTTACGATTATAAACTGAAGCAATATAAAAATGAGACCCGTGAACTGAGTTTTAAACTGAAGCATATCTGCTCATAGTCCGGTAATTACCTGCTAATGGAAACTCTGCTACACAACTATTATTATTATTGAAATATGACCGGTAAGTTTCAAATTAGTCCGGTAAAATAAATTCTGCCCGGACATTTGACCGGCGAGAAAAAATCCTAGCGGAAACCCTGGCTTGAACCACTAGGCGGTGCACACAAGGTACACACAGCATACTAATAATAACTTTTTATTATTAGTGTAGGACACTTATGTATGTATAACATCTGAAGATGTGCAGTTTACTAGTTGTATACATGTTTTTACATAATTGTACAGGATATTGCTATACTATTTCTCATGTTTTACTTCTACACATTAATATCTGATTTGTAAAACATCACAGACAGAAAGGTATATCCGTCATTTAATGGTAAGCTATTGAAATTGTGATTCCATAGATGTGTTAATATATACCTATCTACCAATTGGATCAAATATAAAAGTCAGCCGGATTACTATTGATACTACAAGGAGACGTATTTTGTGAAAAGAAATGCAAGATGTTGTTTAATTGTTGATATATGTATGATCCACTTCACATATTCAGTTTTGGCGGCAGTTCTCCCATTTGTACAGAAGTCTTCTCATCAGGGCTCTATAAATAGAGAACTACGGAAGATGTGTAATATTTAATGCAGCCGAACCGTGTATTACAATGCAGTTATGTGATGACTTCCAAAGAGAAAAGCAAGAACACTCGGAATAAAGTATTATTATTTTTTTTTTAAATGTTTTCGGATATCATAGCGTATTAACATCATATCCCAACATGCATTGCGGCTAAAACATCCAATCAACGAGCTTCAAGCTGAGGATCTTGGGTAATCTGTTATGGGTGGTTTGTGGTGTGTATCGCTCGAAATGTGCCTTATAGGCCTACGTCTGTTTCCGGTGACTTTATTTACGGCTAAAAAGCATGCTAAAAATTCCAAGATTATAGAATTAAACGAATAAATAAAAACAAGGATAATTGTGTGTTATTGTTGAGTAAATAACAGTGTGTTATTTAGAAAAGAATAACAAATTAGAAGGAAAAAAAGATTTTTAAAAATACAGATTTCAGTATTTTGAGGCTCTGAACCCCATTTATTTTCCTCACATACGGCAAAAAAAGTCCGGCATTATACGATTTAAAAATAAAAACAAATAAATAAAAATATAAAACACTGGCATGTAATTTACGTTAGAATAAATAGAATGGTTTTGAATAATATATTTAGTAAAATCTACGTCACTTTACAGCCCCGCCCACTTTTGGGGAAACCAACGCTGTCATTTGAACGGCGATCAAGCCTGAAGCCACAGAGATCTTCTTTTACTGTCCTTTGTTCTTAGAGGAAGTACAGAAACACGTAACTCTTGATTTGTTTTAATGTTTGAGGTGCAATAAACGACACAGCAGCTTTTTGGCATGATAAAACTATTATTTTCTGCCTCGCTCATGAGAGGCAGAAAATAATACCTGGCGAAATTACAGCCTCGCTTACTGATTTCAAATGTGTGCTCTAAAATGATATTTATAAATGACTATTATCATTATCATAAGCAAGACAATAAATGGCAAAGATATGTAGAAAATAAACGTATTTGATACGTTCATAACGAACGTATCGTGGGAGAAAATACGTTTCTAGCTAAACGTAATTGAGAATGCAGTTTAGTTCTGTGGGAACGTAATTTTTAGGAGACAGAGTTGGTTTTTTAACCATATCATTATGTTCTCATACATTTGTAATTTTATTATAAAACCAATGCACTATCGTATGTTTTGGTTTTGAATATTAGGGGTGTAACGGTACACGTACGAATATAACGTTAAACGTAACAAATTGAGAACGTTAACAACTTTTTGGAAGTAATCTTTGGTGCTGCATCGCAGCATTCAGAGTAATTTGCTCACATTGGGTTCAACCTAGCGGAAAACTCTGGGGAACAGCTGGGACGCCAATACGGAAGTGCCACACACTGCAGTTCATACATGGGCCGCTAGGGACTGGCTGCAGAAAGGAGCAATTTCCATAGACCCCATGTTAAAATGCCAAACTTTACAGCAGAAAAAACATGTTTCTACCCATGGATGCAATACATATTATTATCGATATAGTTAGATTACACCTTCATGATTATGAATCTGTGAGTGAATTGTTTTCTAACACGACGCTTTTATTTATATTAGGTCTTAAAGTATTTGCATAAATTAGGGCGTGGTCACTTTGATGGACACGTACATGCCTCACTGTCAGCTAACAGCAACTTGTCCACTCTGCTAGGCTACAACCATAGAGGCTACAACGTTAGTTAGTCATAGTACTGTACTTGACCTTGTAGCTTTAGCCATGTTCGTGGTGATTGTGCCTTTTAGGGAATATTGTTACAAATACCAGACAATTAAAATGTTGTGCTGTGCGCTTGAATGTACTAACAGAACTTCCAAGAAGTCTAAAATTATAATATTATACATATTAACCCCGTTCGCAGGTGTTTGTGTGCTTGGTAGCTTAGCTTGTTACTTATTAGCCAGCTAAGGACGTAACCCTTTATACATACATATACATTTTAGTTTATGATTCATCCTTGGGTAAGACTTTTATAGTCTATGGCTATGACACCCATAATGCTAAACGGGAGCAGATGTTAATAGGGGACCCAATTATCCCAGTGGTGGCCGCCGGAGCTAACGGAGCCGCAGGGGGCTAGCTCCAGCCGGCGTCCCGGAGCTAGCCCACTGCGGCTCCGTTAGGTCCGGGCGTTGGAGTCCGTCGTTATAACTGGAGACAAGGAGTGCAGCAAAACGCAGACTTGGTTCGCCTGCTGTAGTATTAGCTAAATAAATTATGTTGAACAAGGCTTATTAAGCTGAACATCGCCACAATTGTTCTGCTATGTATCGGTACTTGTTTTCTTAACGTGTGAATGACAAGCATTGAGAATAACAAAATATAGCTAATTCTCTTGCAGATTGTCTCATTTGATTATGAATGTAACTTTTATATAGGGGAACTACACTGTTAGCAGTAACTTGGTATGCATGTATTTCATGTTAGCTTAGCTTCTTAGCTTGAGCTAGCTCTGTTTACTTCCAGTTCGGAGGCAGCAGGTCCCGCCTCGGCTCCGCCTCTTTGCCCTTATTTGGAGCAGGCGGGATTAGACTCTGACGCCACAGTCGCGCCGTTAGTGGCCGACTCCGCCTACTAAGGGCTTCACGGCAACTCTGCAGAATCCTATGGGTGACGTCACGGACACTACGTCCATTTGTATATACAGTCTATGGGTTCAACGCGTCATAGAGCGAACAAGTCATTTCATTGGACGAGAGGCATACGATTAGAGAGCTGGTCAGAGGGATGCGTTCAAATTTAAATCAGTAATTTGAGGAACTGTCAAAATGGCGAACGCAGATAAAGTTGAGCTCGAAAATCCTCCAGCATCATTGAAGTCTCCGGTTTGGAAACATTTTGGTTACGCAGTTACGTACAAGGATGACGGACAAAGACAGGTGGACCGAACCAAAGCTGTTTGTCGGCATTGTTCAAATAGAATTGGTTACGCGGCTGGCAATACATCAAACTTGCACAGTCAGGCCCGGACTGGCCATCGCGAGGACCGGGAGGTTTCCCGATGGCCTGGCCTGTTAAGTGGCCTGCTGGCCTGAGGAATTGTTTTTTTTATGTATTGTGAACGCAACGCTGCGCAAATATGGGTCTGACTCTGCCTCACAGAGGGTGACTGGCTGTCTACATGATGTGGCCTGCCAACATGGCCACTTTCATACAGATCATATTAATGCCCTCGATTGGTCTTCTGTCATTCAAGCTCGGGAGTGTATGTGTTGCGCGAGCGAGAGAGCGAGCGAGAGAGCGAGCGAGAGAGCAAGCGCGCGCACCGGTTACGTGTATTGTTGTTGTTAGCATTTGGTGCTAGCTAGCTGCGCTAACGGATATAATGAGCTGTCAACAAGGTGGAGGAGAGTCCTCTCCTGTCAGACTGAGAGACTAGGCTTGTTTGAGACAAGCGAGACCTGCGCAGACCTGCGCAATTGCGATCAACGTCTTGCTAGTGCGTTGCATGATGGTTCAACCCAGTCTCACGGCATTTCGTGTTCACCAACACGATTTTTAATCTATTGATTCGTGTTCACCATCACGATTTGCCCCTTTTTTTCGTGTTGTACAGCACGATTTTAAAAGCAATGTATTTCTACTGGTAACGTGTTTTGTGCCTGCAGGCTGCAGCACTTTCTCTGGTCGGGTCGTGGAAGACCGGAAGCTGTGTGGTTCATAAAAACATGTTCTTACTCAATATCAAGCCACAATTATTGCTTTTATTTTAAATCGTATAATTTCGGACTTTTGTTGCCGTCTGTGAGGAAAATAAATGGGGCTCAGAGCCTCAGGATACGGAAATCTGTATTTTTAAATATTTTTTTCCTTCTAATTTGTTATTCTTTTCAAAATAACACACTGTTATTTACTCACCAATAACCTACAATTATCCTTGCTTTTATTTATTGGTTTAATTCCATAATCTCGGGCTTTTTTGATGTCCGTCAGGAACTGAATTTCAAAATAAAAATAACCGGAAACAGACGTAGGCCTATAAGGGACATTTAGAGCATCATTGCGATTGTCAACATTTCTGAGTTTAGGATGGCCGAAGACACTACACTACCCATAATCCCCAGCTATTGTTTAGGACTACAGTTCCCGTAAGGTTACGCAAAGCGTCAAACAGCTGTGTGAAATGGAACGAAACCACGCCAGACTATCCAAAACTGGAATCGAACACCCCTCCAGAACTACACATGCTGGCTATTGTGTTTCGCAAAATGTTCTATGGCACGTCTCTACTGAACGTTTTCGTTTTTCCCACAATTAGAAGTTGCCATTATTAAACACATTGGTGTTATCAAATGTAAAACATATAATTAATAAATGGGTGAAAATCACTTGTGTCCATAATGCGCAGCATTATATTAATGCCGTATACCCACATGACAGCTCATTGCTACTTTGTAATTCTACTCCACTACAATTCAGAGGTTAACCTGGTATTTTTACTCCACTGCATTTATTTGAGTTACTTTGCAGATTCTGATTAATTATGTGAAATATAAACAACCCTTAAATCAGACTTTAGTTACACCTGAGTAAAATTCAGGTAAGGTGATTGTCAAGTGCCAACAATCAGGAGAGATAGTTGGTGCTTGAGAAGACTAAACATGTATCTGTAATTGACATGAATGGAAACAAGTAATAAAGTATATTCATTACTCATTATTCTCTACTCATAGTTAATTGAAGACTGTATATTATGGCTATTTTGCACATCCCTTTCTAGATTTGCAAAGGTTTATTGACATATCATATACACAACTACGGTGTAGTTAAGCAATGAATGAAAGACTTGGGTCACAGGTTCCTCAACAGTGCATTACAAGACATCTATCAATATGTGTGTACCTCCACCATTAAACTGTCATATTCTGCACATTTCTTATTCTATCTACATACATAAGAGTATAATTAATGTGTATAATATCAGTTAAAATAAGTGCTTCAACATAGTTAACATTTCAGGAAAGCAATATATTAGACGTTAATTACTTTGTCAGGCTTAATATTTAATATTTAATGTTTAAATAAAGGTTAAGCCGTTTTTCTGTTTTGCACCTCCTCCTATTAATATCTGTGTACATCCTGCACTAAACTGTTTTATTGTAGAGATCACTTATAGTATCTTCTTGATTTTTTATATTCTATATTTCTATATTTATACTTTCCCCCATGAAAGCATGTACTCTTAATATTTTTTTAATCAAATATAACACATAAAAACAATAATTCAATAACGTGCTTTAACCACTAGGAGGTGCACACAAGGTGCACACAGCCATAATAACTTTGTATTATTAGTGTGTATGTACAACATCTGAAGATGTATAGTTTTATGCATGCTTTCACATCATTTTACAGCATATTGCTATACTATTTCAGACTCAGTATTTACATTCTTACATTCAAAGAAAATCAGTAATATCTTTGAAAACTACAGTCCTTTTCTATCAGCTGTGCACCGTTATGGTGTAAATATACCCTATCTATGAATTAGATCAAATGTAAAAGTCAGCCGAATTAGTGTTGATACTGCAAGGAGACGTATTGTGTGAAGAGAAATTGAAGATGTTGTTTAAGTGTTGATATATTTATGGTCCACGTCACGTATTCAGTTTTGGCGGAATCTCTTCCAGTTTGTCAAAAGGTCTTCTGATCAGGGCTCTATAAATACATATCTAGGGCAGATATGTAATATTTAATGCAGCCGAACCGTGTATTACAATGCCGTTATGTGATGACTTTCAAAGAGAAAAGCAACAGCACTCGGAATTAAGTATTATTTTATACTTTTAAAATGTTTTCCGGATTTCATATAATATAAACACCAAATCCCAGCATGCATTGCGGCTAACACATCCAATCAGCGAGCTTAAAACCATAGCTGAGGATCTTGGGTAATCGCTCGAAATGCCTACGTCTGTTTCCGGTTATATTTATTTTGAAATTCAGTTCCTGACGGACGCCAAAAAAGCCCGAGATTATGGAATTAAACCAATAAATAAAAGCAAGGATAATTGTGTGTTATTGGGGAGTAAATAACAGTGTGTTATTTTGAAAAGAATAACAAATTAGAAGGAAAAAAAGATTTAAAAAATACAGATTTCAGTATCATGAGGCTCTGAGCCCCATTTATTTTCCTCACAGACGGCAACAAAAGTCCGAAATTATACGATTTAAAATAAAAGCAATAACTGTGGCTTGATATTGAGTAAGAACATGTTTTTATGAACCACACAGCTTCCACGACCCGACCGGAGAAAAAGACGTGCTGCAGCCTGCAGGCACGAAACACGTTACCAGTGGAAATACATTGCTTTTAAAATCGTGCTGTGCAACACGAAAAAAAGGGGCAAATCGTGTTGGTGAACACGAATCAATTGATTAAAAATCGTGTTGGTGAACACGAAATGCCGTGAGACTGGGTTGGATGGTTAGTCATTTTGTCCAACTTGTTCTGGAGGCTCGCCTACATGAGACGTTGAAATCTCACGGGACAAAGACGCCCGCAGACTTAAGAGCGAGGCGAGGCGGCGCAGTTCCTCTCCACGGGCTGCGGAAGCGAAATGCTTGATGGGAAAACCACCAATGAGCTGAGCGCTCATTGGTGGTTTTTACCCCGTGCTGCTGATGAAACTCTCCAATTGGCTCTGCAAAAGTCTGTTGTTGTTTTGTGTCAGTTTTACCTCGCCACTTCCATTCCCATTTTTCATCATTGTTCCACAATGTTTATCATCATGAAATTAATATCTATATATTTTATACTATACTTTGCACTACTTACCGTTTTTATACTTTATATATCTTAGCATATTCATACACACTGTTCATACTGCTCACAGGCTGCTGTGTATATCTAGTGTATTCATACCCCTCACTGTTTATTCATCATTCAATTAATTCTATATTTTATTCTGTAAATTGTGTACATTACTTTTCACTTTACTGCTTTTTGCACTCCTGGTTAGAAGCTAAACTGCATTTCGTTGTCTCAGTACCTGTAATATGTGCAATAACAATAAAGTTTAATCTAATCTTGAGCAGGAACAAATGTATTTACTTAGTACATATCTGACATTAACGATTAAACACATTTGTGCATTCTTTATATGCAAACAGAGTCAAGCCGACTCCGGAGGTGGCGGTATGCACCTTAAAGTTGTTTGCAATCTGCCAAAAAAACCGAGAGAAGAAGAAGAAGAAGAAGAAGAAGAAGAAGAAGAAGAAGAAGAAGAAGAAGAAGAAGAAGAAGAAGAAGAAGAAGAAGAAGAAGAAGAAGCCGACTCCGAGCTGTCCGACTTCAGGCGAGCTTTTTGAGACCTCCCCCGGCTGCGATCGGCTATTCTCGTCTACTTTCGAGGCGAGCCGCAACTTGTCTCAAACAACTCAGGTGAGGTAAAGGACTCTCCGAGTGTTAACTTTAGATAGTTAACTTAGTCTAAGTTCTCTGTGGGTCTCAAACGGTTTGGTCACCAGTTATGTAAACACATATTTCCTTTTGAGGGGGGAGTGATTAGTAAAATGCGCATGAATAAAAAAAAAAAAAGTTAACTAGGTGAAAAAAGGTAAGATAAACTTAAAAAACTTGTTGAGAGCTAAAACTAGTCTTTGCTGCTGCCTCAAAGAGGAGCAGGAGGGAGACGGGTGAGGCTGGTTCAGGAGTCCAGACACACTCACAACTATAAATGAACCAAAAACAAATAAATAAACAAGTTTAAATGTTTTTTCATATTGGATGGTATGTTATTGGTTATGGCCATGTTCTTATGATTATTTAAATGTATACAGTTCTGTTTCATATGGGTGTAGTCTCTTTATGTCACCCTCAAAATGCACCAGATTGATGCATTTAAGTCCAACATTAAAAAAAAAAACCTTACCAGGGGAGCATGCCCCCGGACCCCCCTAGAGGATTTGATGTCCACTTCCACTTAAAATATGTTCACATGGATAGGTTCCTAAATATATTTGCACATTTTTTTTTAAATAGTAACCCATGTCCATATGTTGATTCTGGGGTAGTAGATTTAAAGTTTAGGGCTATCACTATGGGCAGCAACGCTGTAAATATTGACAAATAACTCCAGGAAAATTGCACAAAAGAAAACTGGTAGTGGCCTGGTTGGGTGTATAATTCCCGGCCTGACTTATTGTCCCAGTCCGGCCCTGTGCACAGTGCACACTCATTTGAAAAGGCATCCCCCGAACGTGAATATCACCGGTACCAAAAGAAAAAAGATTGAAGTGCAAACCCAACTCCCACTAGCATTTAAGCTTCCACCACTCGCAAAAAGTTTAGACCGAGCCAAAGCTATTACAAACGCCCAATATCCTTATGTTGCCATGTTAGCAAAGCGCTACCTGGCTGTATCTGCTACCTCTGTCCCTAGCGAGAGGGTGTTCTCCACAGCAGGAGACATTGTTAGTGCCAGCAGATCTGCCCTTTCGGCAAGCAATGTGGACAAGTTAATTTTTCTTTAAAAAAACATGAAAATACAATGACAAGCAAGTCCTAATGTCAAACTGGCTGCTTACAGTACAGTTCAAATACAGATTATTTCAGTTCATCGAAATGCTGCACCTTAATGTTTATTTTATTATATTTTGTATTTATTTGAGTGAATATTCACAGTTTAATTATAATTAAAAACCCCAAACTAATAGTTGATGTTTTGTGAGTAGGCCTACTAGTACAGTAACGTTCAAATACAGATTATTTCAGTTCATTGAAATGCTGCACCTTAATGTTTATTTTATTATATTTTTTATTTATTTGAGTGAATACATTATTCACAGTTTAATAATAATTAAAATAAATAAATAAATATGTTATGTTTTGTGATCATACAAGTTGTATTTAATATTTCCTCAGATATTTCATGATTATGGATATCGTTTGGTTTCTATTTTTCCCTTTTCATTATTTGACAAATAACACATTTTCAGCCATGAAAAACATATTAACTTCAAAGTTTGCTTCAATTTTTAAAGGGGTATGAGTAACCCCATCATATGATGCAATTTCCTTTGACATATTGGTGTTACAAACGGTGAACAGCAGAACAGCAGAGCGCTCTGACATCATTAAACAGTGATTCGATAAGAGGACCTCAATCATCATCGTCGTCGTCATCATCATCATCATCATCATCATCATCATCATCATCATCATCATCATCATCATCATCATCATCATCATCATCATCATCAACGACTATATCTCCTACAGAAGCTCTGAAGGAGATATAGTCTGTAATAATAACAGTAACTATAACAAAGAGGTGTGTGTGTATGTATATGTGTGTGCCAGATTATTCCAGTTGATGTTGGACCGTTGCTGTGCTATGTTACTGTTTGTGATTTTTGTGGGAGCCTTTGGAGCAGAGAAAACTGAATACTGTGAGATGCTGGGAGACCCAGTGTTTCCTCTGTTATCTATGGATGGAGATATTACAATTGGAGGAGCTTTCTCCATCCATAGCCAAATATCGAGGCCTTCTCTCTCCTTTACAGATGTTCCAGAAGCTCTCACATGCTCCAGGTACCGTTTTATGTCTTGTCTCTTTTCTTGTTTGTTGGTTTCACAACAGAATAAATAATCATGTAAGTAAGAAAGCTGTTAGTTAAAACAATTGTTTCTCTTTTCAGAATACACTTAAGAGAATTTCATTTTGCCCAAACAATGATGTTTGCCATCCAGGAGATCAACAATAGCAGCTCATTGCTGCCTAATATCTCGATTGGTTATAAGGTATTTGACAGCTGTGGTTCAACACTGACTTCAACGCAAGCAGTGATGGGTCTATTGAATGGACAAGAAAGGACTTCGGGTAAAACATGCTCAAGCCAGTCATCTGTTCATGCCATCATCGGAGCCTCTGATTCCTCCTCAACAATTGTGATGCTACAAAGTTCTGGGATTTTCCAAATACCAGTGGTAAATGTTTATAATATTTCATGTTTGGACTGATTTCACTCTGTTTATACAAAAGGCTTTCAATGTTGTATATCTAGCATATAACAACCATCAACAAAGACTTAATACTGGTATTATCGTGGTTTGTTTCAGGGCTATGCTTAGGTTAGGATTACATGGTTTGCACATATGCAGATTGAGGAAAAAGACAGACAATGGTCAACATTTATTTTGCTAAAATGTGTTACTTAATACTTATCTGAAATCTAAAGAAATGTGTTTTGTTTCCCTTCTTTTTTGTTAGATCAGCCACACTGCCACATGCGCTTGTTTGAGTAACAGAAAGGAGTACCCCTCTTTCTTCAGAACCATCCCTAGTGACTATTATCAGAGCAGAGCCGTGGCCAAATTGGTAAAGCATTTTGGCTGGAAGTGGGTTGGGGCAGTTAGAAGTGACAATGATTATGGTAACAATGGCATGGCAACATTTATCACAGCCGCACACCAGGAGGGGGTCTGCATTGAATACTCAGAAGCCATATCAAGCACAGGCACCAGTGGAAACGTTGCAAAGGTGGTCGGAGTGATAAAAAGTGGCACTGCAAGAGTTTTAGTTGCCTTCATAGCCCAGGGTGATATAGACATTCTGGTTGAGGAAGCCCTGAAGCAGAACCTCACTGGGCTGCAGTGGGTGGGCAGTGAGTCCTGGATTACGGCAGGTCGTCTGGCAACTAAGAGGCACTCGGGAATCCTGACAGGGACTCTGGGCTTTGCCATCAGAAAAACAAAGATCACCGGGCTCAGTGAGTTTCTTTTGCAAGTAAACCCAGGTCAAGACCCTCATAATAATCTGCTGAGAGAGTTCTGGGAAGCCACATTTGTTTGCAGTTTTCAGTCCGGTCTCCATGGTCAGACCCTGTGCTCAGGCTCTGAGATACTAGAGGACATCAACAATACTTTTACAGATGTGTCAGAGCTAAGGATATCCAGCAATGTGTATAAGGCTGTGTATGCAGTGGCTCATGCCATGCATAACATGTTAAAATGTGATGATGCCATGAATCCTCAGTGTATCTGGAAAGATGACTTTGAGCCAAAACAGGTAACAGGTTAATACATTCAGTAAATGATTTGAATAAAAAATAAATAATAATCTTACAATATTTCACCACTGTTGTCATTTGGTAGGTTGTGAAACACCTCCAAAGTGTGAATTTCACCCTTCAGTCAGGAGAAAGTGTGTATTTTGATAGAAATGGAGACCCTGCAGCGACCTATGAGCTGGTGAACTGGCAGAGAAATCCAGCAGGAGATACTGTGTTTGTGGCTGTAGGGAGCTACGATGCATCACTACCAATTGAAAAGCAGTTTATAATGAATGGAATAAACATAACATGGGCTGCTGGATCCCTAAAGGTAAAAATAGTTTAGTATAACTCATTGTGGAGGTAATTGTTCAAATACATAACTGTTCCCTGAGACATTTCCGTAATTAATGACCAAATTAAAAAGGTTGATTCTCCTGTCAACAAACACATATTTACCTATGTATACTCTATATATTACTGACTGGGATTGGCACTTTCAAGTTGTAGATATACGTGTAAGATTAATGAGAAAAATGAAATGTTTAGAGACACTAAGAAAGACCAATTCAAATATAAAAACATTCATAAATTAAGGGCCAACTAACTGTGAGTAACTGATGAGTTGAGTGGTGTTTTTACAGAGGCCTGTGTCCGTCTGCAGTGAGAGTTGTCCACCAGGTTTCCGGCAGGCTGTGATTAAAGGGAAACCCATCTGCTGTTTCTCCTGCATTGCTTGTGCTGCGGGAGAGATCACCAAATCCAACTGTGAGTAGAATCTTTCCATACTGTAACTAATTTTATATTAATATATGTAGAAAGTCTATGAATTCCAGTGTCAATCCAATAAGTCTCCAAACATTACAAGGCCATAATTTATTTCATACAGTATGAGCTTAAGTCTCACTTGCCGCTTACAGCACAAACACATTTCAGTGGTTCATGTTTTCTATTCAGATTCTGCCGAGTGTTCGCCATGCCCACTGGAGTACTGGTCAAATGAAGATCACAGCCAGTGTGTTCCAAAGGTGATCGAGTTCCTATCTTATGGCGAAACCATGGGCGCCCTGCTCACTGCTTTCTCGTTGTTTGGAACTATGTTAACACTGGTGGTGTTGTGTGTCTTCTTCCGGTTTCGTCACACACCTCTTGTCAAAGCCAGTAACTCTGAGCTGAGCTTCCTGCTGCTCTTCTCCTTGACTCTGTGTTTCCTGTGTTCCCTGACCTTCATAGGTCAGCCCACAGTGGTGTCCTGCATGCTGCGACACACAGCATTCAGCATCACCTTTGCCTTGTGCATGTCTTGTATATTGGCTAAAACCATAGCAGTAGTGATGGCTTTTAAGGCTACAAGGCCGACTAACACACTTCCTCAGTGTTCTGCTGTGCTTCAGAGAACAAATGTTCTCAGCTGTACTTTACTGCAGGTGTTGGTATGTGTGCTGTGGTTAACCCTTGCCCCACCATTCCCCTACACAAATTCAGCTCATACCACTGAAAGGATTATTCTAGAGTGTAATGTAGGTTCACCTATAGGGTTCTGGGCTGTGTTGGGGTATATAGGACTCCTGGCTGTGATGTGCTTCATCCTTGCTTTTCTGTCTCGAAAGCTGCCTGATAATTTTAATGAAGCTAAGTTCATCACCTTCAGTATGCTAATATTCTGTGCAGTATGGGTCACTTTTATTCCTGCGTATGTTAGCTCTCCTGGGAAGTTCACTGTGGCTGTGGAGATATTTGCCATTTTGGCCTCTAGCTTTGGGTTGCTCTTCTGTATATTTGCTCCAAAATGTTATATTTTGCTGTTAAGACCAGAGAGAAATACTAAAAAGGAAATGATGAGAAAAAACGAATCAAAATGACCTTAAATTAGTGTGCATGAAAGTGAAACCTAAACGTCTGAGATGCTATTTTTCTCCCCCCAATACTTTTTCCTCAAAAACAAGAACAAAAACAAGACGCATTAAAACAAACATGCTTATATTTGGATAAATGTCTTTTTTTGTATATCAATATTGAATTTAGACCCCATCTCTTCAAAGGACATCATGACATTTGAATCTGCCAAATAAAGGTCTTGGATCATTTGTAGTCCTTCAAGTGACTCAAATAATTTTAAAGTTGCATCTGTTCTTCCTGGCACAAAACAATGAATACCCCATACTGGACTGTATGGTTATAATGTATGTGGTTCTTTTAAATATTGGTTCACATCATACGAGATCTTTATCATGTGTTTTACAATTAGTGTTTTTGTTTGTTTGCGTACGTTTCTTACTGTTTCTGAATACATGTATAAGGGAAGAGGTAGTTTCAAACAATGATATTCCATTTCATTTGAAGAAAAATAAAACATGATAGTTCTCAGCTGCCCAGTAATACCACATTACATTTGGACACTGTAAACCCCCTTGATCATAGCGTAAATACTATAAAGACAAACCAAGGCCTGCCCTCCTCTTATTCTCTATGAATTTAACCATTTTCTTCTTAATTTTAAATGTTTTGAGAACAATTCTAATTAAGGGAGGCAGGGGAATATTTTGAACTAAATAAAGTCATTTTGGTATTATATTTATTTATAATTCTCCCAATTATAAATAATGGTAGTGAAATCCATCTATCAATTAACTCATTTATTTCCATCATTAAAGGTTCATAATTAGCCTCAACAACATTTTGTAAACTAGACATTATCTGTACTCCTAAATATTAATTAAATTGATTTACCTCATTACATTACATTGCATTTAGCTGACGCTTTTATCCAAAGCGACTTACAATAAGTACATTCGACCAGGAAGACACAACCTCATCAATTGGGATCCTTCTTTCATGCTTCTTTAATAATAAAATAGAGGATTTAGTAATGGTAACCGTGTAACCTGAAACATCACCAAACGTGGTTGTTTCCTTTAATTTGTAAATGAACACAATCATGTCATCAGCATACAGGGAAATCTGTGTTACATCTGGCCTACTGTTATTCCACTAAATTGATGAGATGCAATTTTACTCTTTTTTGTATTTAAAATCATTGCAGGCCGTTAACACAGCAGCACATTAAGCATCCATATGTGCAGTTTTTTAAAGGATGTTAACAATGTCAGTTCACGGCATCCCTGAAGCTGAATTCTAAATCTGATATTCTCAGCTGTGAGAGCCATCTGGGCAGGCGAGAATCTTGAAGTAAGTACATGGGTACTAATTAGTTGGTCTATCTATCTATATCTATTTTGAAAGTAACATTGTTTTATCATAAACCATCATTTTGATTACTGAGTAAACCTTATTAATCAGGAGATGAATGATTTCATGCTGTCACTTTGATGCAGGTTCCAAGGTCTGTTTGCAGTGAGAGCTGTTTGCTTGGGATGCGTCGGGCTTTTGTCAAAGGGAAAATGCCTATCTGCTGTTTTGATTGCGTCGCCTGTGCTGACGGGGAGTTCAGCAACAGTACAAGTGAGACAGCAGGATTCCTAGCCTTTACGCTAGCACTCACCGTGTTTCTATTGGGCAAAATCACTCCAAGCACTTTACTTATCTATCTAAAGATGTGTGTGCTGTACAGCCTGAACATGTTGTGACAAATGCCTTCCCGAGTACAAGTCCAATGAAGAGAGAAATAACTGTGATTTGAAAGCTATTGAATTCCTCACCTTCAGGGAATGAATGTGTATACTGTTCGTCTCCTTTTCTGTCTTTCTGTGCCTGCCTGGCGATGACTATAGCCCTGTTATTGTTCCACTACAGAAAAACTCCTATTGTAAGGTCTAACAACTCTGAGCTGAGCTTCCTGCTGCTCTTCTCCCTGACTCTGTGTTTCCTGTGTTCTCTGACCTTCATCGGCTACTATGCTGTATATTTGCACCCAAATGTTTTTTTATTGTACTCAAACCTGAACTGAACACAATAAAACTGAATACAATTAAATACAAATCAAATTAGTCTTTTCGTTTTTTGTATTTCATGGTTTGGCTTGAATTTTGCAGTGACACATTCATACTATTCATTACAAACATATTAGCTAAACCAAAACATTAAGATGATTCCATGTTGTTCTGTCTTTCCAATGACTGACATCCATCTCCTTTTGACTGCTATAGCCTTAGTGGCTTCTTGGGGCAGGCTAGTGTGTTCCCAGTTGAAACGTTCGTGAGGGATATCCATTCCGCCATTTTGTTTACGAGCCACATAAAGGGTGTTTCTCAATGCCGAGTACTTGCTTGGTAGCACATGTATGCCGAGTACGCTTGCTTGGTAGCACATGTCTTCCGAGTCACTTGCTTCAGAAGCGAGGCAAGAATACTTCCTGGCATTCGGAAAACAAAGAGTGGAACAGGCTAGGGCTGCTCAATTAATCGTAGTTTAATCACGATTATGATTATGGCTTGCAACGATTACGAAAACAACGTAATCGAAATAAAACCTTTTTTTAAAAAGTATTATTATTACTTTTTTTTTGGTTTGGTTTTTCAGTTGAATTAAAGTTCAGGGTAATCAACTGTTAAAAACATACTGTTCACATTTTTTTTCTCCAATAAATGGATGTTTTCAAAGTCAATGAATAATCACATTTAATAATCGCAAATGGGGCGAAGCCTGCGAGCTAGTTCAGGCAGTCAACTCGAGCACCAATGATACATTAAAACGTGACGCACCTCGTCCCTCTTACGGAGCCTACACACGGCGGCGTGCGTTGCCGCTTGGCGGTGGGCGTGTCTTGAGCTTGGGGAATCAACGCGAGCAACGCGACCAACAACCAATGTGCCGCCCCGGACATACAAAGCAAAGCATTCATGCTACATCCATGCTGGCTAAATATACTGTCTATGCTTGCTAGCTGTCCATTCAAACGAAGTACACTGGATATAAACTCCCCAAACAGGCGAAAACCTACCAGTTTCACCCACTGTCTCTGCCACCTCCCCCCATGCCTGGCTCCTCCGGTTTGTATCCCTGTATGTAAAGAGGGACTGGTCATATAGTACCGGGTGATTCCCTACCGCCACGATAATTTTCTCCTACATTTTTTGACATATGGGAAATAACTGCAGTCTGGCTCTCCCAACATACATGCGGTTTGATTGGCTAGCGCTTGTACTGTCAGATTTGCATATGCGGGATTTTGATTGGCTGATGCCTCCGTCGAGGCGGCAAAAGTAGAACATTGCTCTACTTTTGCAGCGAGGACCGCGAGAGAAGCTACGCTTTGCTCCCACAATGCAGTTTGGCGAATCGTGACGTCACCCCATTCAAAGTGAATGGGCAGAAGCGTTGAAGCGGCAACGCACACGCCGCCGTGTGTAGGGGCTGTTACAACCAACCAAACACATTCTCCTAAACATGCCGCTCTATTTAAGCTGCCAGGTCTTCCTGCCTCTGCCTCGCTATGCTGCTGCTGTGTTCACTTGCTATTGCTGCGTTCATGTTCATGTTGCTGCTGCTTGCCTGCTTATTCACATCGCTGCTGCTCTTTGGTAACACGGAGTGTTTTGGTAACACTTTAAAGACTTTGTTATGGAAGCAAAGCAGGGGAGGGGGTATGTACAGCCTCCTGAGGGTCCGATTGTGGATGTCATGCGAGCAAAATATGGTGAAGAAAGTCTGTCTAAATTAAATCATATTTTAGACTGCACTGTAACTTTTATCCATGTATTTTTCCTTAATGTTTATTTTATTAGCACTGTAACTTTTATCCATGTACTTTTTCTTGTAATGTTTAATTGAACTATTCATATTTTAGACTGCACTGTAACTTTTATCCATGTATTTTTCCTTAATGTTTATTTTATTAGCTTTTCTTTTTTAATGCTTAATGTCTTTCATTTCTTTTTTGTAAAGCACTTTGAATTACCCTGCGTCGAAAAGTGCTATATAAATAAACTTGCCTTGCCTTGCCTTGCCTTGCCTTGCCTTGCCTTGCCTTGCCTTGCCTTACAAAGTCCTACATGATATTTTCAAGTTACCTGCTGGTGCTGTCCTTCGCACATGTGTCTCGCTATCTCCGACTCTGGAAGCGAATCATCATCCACGGGGGAAGAAGCCTGCCTCATATCCGAAACATAGGCGAGCTCAGAGCATGGCTCAGACGCCGCTGGAACGAGCCGCAGCTCCCGGAACGACTGGCCGGGTGTCCCGTCCGTCCTCAACCACGAGGAGCCTTTTTCCTTCCGGCCAAGAGAAAGGCCCGAGTTGTACGCCACCACCGGTAACAAACCCTCTCATCACAGAGCGTCAATTAACAGGCTCAATGTCTCGCGGCCAATTGAACACCAAAAAAGGCAGGAGCAAGCTGACTCCGGCATTCCTAAACTACCTGACATCCTGTCTTCCCTTTTCGAAGTTAAATCAATAAATTAAAATTAATTTGCGTACACGTAACAGCACCGCACGTTCATGACAGCATGGTAATGGATTGTTATTATGATGGATTTGATATTAACGAGGCGGCAGTTAGCAGCTAGCGGCTAGCTAGTAATTATGCTAATGTAACATCAATCGTTATGTACTTATATTACGCTGTAACAGGATCTGGTGATATCCAAGCAACAGAGCTTCATTTAGCATGAAAGAATGATTGCACTGTGTATATATATATACTTATAATAATAAGTAATATTAACTTTATTTAATACAACATTTACGGTACAAGATTTAATCATACAGCCCATGTAGTATGATAATGAATTACAGCAAACATGTGCAATATCCATTATTACAGCTCCGTGGGCTGGCAGTAAGACGATATGGGTCCTTTCTTATTGTGCATCCATGGGTAAAGATAAACGCAACTCACATTGGTTTCTCAAACAGCATCTCTGTAAACTACATGTATTCACTGAATTTCACTCTCTGCCTTTAACGGCTCGTTGTAGCTCCAATAGCTCCAGCCCCCACCCTCCTTGTGAGCACAGTGTGCTCTGATTGGTCGAGACACGTAACATGAACGTGCCGGGCGGCGCGGTCCCGTGGGTTAGATGCGCGTTCATAATGCAGAGGGAAATAACTCTCAGAATAACGTTATTAGCACATTATTACAACTTGAGGAACGAATGTTTTTAATAAGGGCTATATAAGTGTTCATACTGGGTAGTTTATTTAGTTTAAAAAAAAGTATCCAACGATTTACAGACCACTCTTTCCCCATGTAAGTCAATGGGAAAAAGTGTTGCCTGGCAACCAAACGGAAGTGTAGTACCGCCGTTTGGCCAGCACAAATATTTTCATCTGAGTCCGGCGCACTTCCTGGGGGCTTGGTCACTCCTCCTTAACCCATGCTTCTACTTCCCTGTTTACCCTCCGCTTACCGCTGACGTCACACCCCCGAGGACTCTGGGAAATGTAGTCCCAACTCCAACCACTGGCTCTAGCTTCCTGAACCCTGAAGCAGCAATTCCTGACTTAGGAATCACATATTAGCAGGTATATCATACATTTCTGCATGAGGCAATGTTTTATTATGGAAATCTTTCGTCTGCAGTAATTCATATTGTGAGGCAATTATACAGAAGTAGTTATACTACTATGAATTAAATAATAATAAATACAAAATAATTAATATATCTGTTATGTGGTTCTGAATAATGAAGAATAGCTCGATACTATTTGTCCATCATCTTAGACTTCGCTCATTACAGTGGCTCTCTCTTCTATGAATACCATGCATTCTTCTCTGCCAAAGCGGCCATGTACATTCAATCACCTACCAAGGAGAGAGTTTTCTCCAGAGCATTCAAGCCTTCTATATATGCTATAATTCTGGATGTGTGTACCTATCTTAATTGTAATTTACACACGTGTGTAGTTTGTACAGAGATGGCCACCCATGCTGGTGTGCCTCGGGAGGCTTCACGCTGCAAAATCGACTCCAGTGATGTGCCAGCTCTCCAAAGCTTTATCACCCTAACAGATGTTTGTCAATTACCTTATCACCAGGCTAAATTATTAGATGTGCCGCTATTTATCAGGTTCTGGTCAACAAGTCCTCCAACTCATACGACCAAATGGGTCGATTGTTTAAGCCCTTACGACCTATAATTACGTTTTAAAATTGTCGGCCTCTAGTGCTCCCGTTCAATGCAAACGTTACAGAGGGTTGTTTATTCACAAATAACCCTCTCTGTAAAATCCTAAATTGTAGGATAGTTTGGCCATTAAAACGCTTTATGATTAGATTTCTAGCGAGAAGTATATATTGTACTTTTAGAATCCACGTCTAGTCGATATGTAGGATCTATAGTTTGATAGATATTATGAAGATGATTTGAGGTTTCGTCAGGAGAACGTGTATATGCGGCAAGCTTCCATGTAAAGTTACGGGTTGAAAACAGTATTTCCGGTCTCGCCGTTTTCATAATAAAACCAATGATCAAATGATTTAACAGTGATATCTGCACTACTCATCCACTAAAAAACATCAGTTTATCCTAGTTAATTATACGACATTAATTGGTTTAAATTGTGTACAATGCTTTTGTGTTTTTCCCATAGGTTTTTCTCTTTCGATTCTGAGAGACACATTTCTGTTTTCAGAGGTTTTGATCACGCCGCAATGCACGTCGGGATATGGTGTTTATTTGATATGAAATCGGAAAACATTAACAAAATAATAATAATACTTTATTCCGAGTGTTCTTGCTTTTCTCTTTGAAAGTCATCACATAACGGCATTGCAATACACGGTTCGGCTGCATTAAATATTACATATCTGCCCTAGATATGTATTTATAGAGCCCTGATCAGAAGACCTTTTGACAAACTGGAAGAGATTCCGCCAAAACTGAATACGTGACGTGGACCATAAATATATCAACAATTAAACAACATCTTCCATTTCTTTTCACACAATACGTCTCCTTGCAGTATCAACACTAATTCGGCTGACTTTTATATTTGATCCAATTAGTAGATAGTCTGTATTTACACCATAACGGTGCACAGCTGATAGAAAGGGACTTTTTTGTAGTTTTTAAAGATGTTACTGATTTTCTGAACTACCTTTCCAACTCCTCATGCAGTTGACTGTTACAGGTCTATACAAGTGCATGGTACAATGCATAAGCTTCACATCGAGAGACTGAAACTGTATTTTCCTTTAACGTTCTGTTTTAATTTCACAATAAAGTTTATAGTCATATTATGTACGATATTATTATGTTTTATTAACTAGACCACTGGTCTAAACCGCACCTCCTAGTGGTTAAAGCACGTTATTGAATTTAGTTGTTGAATAAGTTATATTTGATGAAAACATTTAAATATTAAGAGTAGTCTACATACAAAATAGGGGTCAATGATAGAAATATAGAATGGAAAATATCAAGAAGATACTGTAGTGATCTCTACAATAAAACAGTTTAGTGCAGGACGTCCAAAGATATTAACAGGAGGATGTGCAAAACAGACAAACTGATAAGGCTGAATTTTACTCAGGTGTAACTAAAGTCTGATTTAAGGGTTGTTTATATTTCACATCATTAATCAGAATCTGCAAAGTAACACAAATAAATGTAGTAGCGTAAAAATACCAGGTTAACCTCTGAATTGTAGTGGAGTAGAACAAAGTAGTACATGCTGCTGTAACAAAAACATTTCCCAACTTGGGATCAATAAGTATCTTAACTTAAGATGATCGATGGCTACTGCCATATTTGCTAAATGTGCATCTGAACCTTGACAAGTGCATGTTTCAGGCTTATCAATTAACAACAGGAGGGGTCACAAACATAAGACCAGCTGTTAAATAAAGCTCTTCTGACCTTAGCTGTCATGTGGGTATATTAATGCTGCCCATTATGGACACAAGCAATTTTCACCCATGTATTAATTATATGTTTTAAATTTGATAACACCAATGTGTTTCGTATCCCCTAAACCTCCAGGGATGTATACAGTTTAATACTGGCAACTTCTAATTGTGGGAAATACGAAAACGTCTTTTAAAACTACATTTCCCAGTAGAGACGTGCTATAGAACATGTTGCGAAACACACAATTCTGATTCTTAAAGGGACCACGACTAGGCATAATAGGCACACAAAGAATAGCCCAGAAAATGCAAACAAGAGTACATTTAGCTGTAACAGAACAGTATGTAATCTCCATGCCGTATTGGGGGAGAGTTATCTAATCTCCACGAGTGTTGGGGGATAGTTATCTAATCATCACTCAATGTTCTTTGTAAATCTGTGGAGTGATGAGGCCCGGGCCTAGACGCCAAACTCAAACTGTATTCTGCTACAATAAACATATTTTCTTTAAAAGGGTAACTGTCAATCATCTGTCAATCAGCAAGACTAGTTTCTGAAGTGCAGTGAAAAACAAAAATAATCTTTTGAGACTGTGCTCGCATTGGCTGCTGATGTTTCTCATGTGGTAAAGAAAAACTATAAAGGTCAGCTTCCAGTTCAGAAGTGCTTTAGTGAAGGGGAGGGTGGTTCATGATGGGTTGGATCACTATCATCTTATTCACTCTGCTTGCAAGGACAATGTCGGAAAACCAAACATGAAATTTCATTGGGCAGAAAGGGTTTATGGAGTTTTCAAAAGAAGGTGATCTTATTATAGGAGGAGTATTTTCTATAACCAGTACTCGTAAACTGAATGATAATGGCTACCAGGCTTTGCCAAATGAATACTGCACAGGGTAAGTGCTTCAAATATAATCTATAAAAATGGAATGCAATTTAGGAAAATCGTAAGTTTAACAGTATGTGTGTGTCTGGTGTGTTTCAGCTTTAATAACTTCTTTATTAGTAAAGTTCCAATACTTAACATTATGTTTTCAGGTGGAATACCAGGGAATTGAAATTTGCCAGAACAGTAATCTTCACTGTGGAAGAGATAAATAGAGATACTAAGCTTCTTCCTGGAGTTAGTCTGGGTTATAGGCTGTTCAATGGCTGTGGGAGTGAAAACCTGGTACACGTAGCTGCAGAAGCTGTAAATGGAGACGACTCAAAAGGCTGCAGAAGTCATATCCAGGCTCTCTTAGGCCATTCATCTTCTGGGGGGTATACTACGAAGCAGGATCTTCTCTTAGCCGGCTAACTTCAGGGAAAACTCTGGCTTTCCGGTCCTACGATGCTGGTTCTCTTTTTAGCGGGCTGCCCCGGAGCAGGTTAGGTTGCAGGCTAAGAGCTCAACTCAGTGAAAGCACTGCCTGCTGACCAATCAGAGCTCAGTGTGCGGAGTTTAAAGCGATCAAGTCATATTACAGGAGAAAGGAAATACAGAAAAAATGCCGTCGCAGGAAAGACGGCCGGCAAAAATCACCGACTGTGTGAACGTGAACATTAATAGAATATCACCTCCCATCTTCAGAGCAATCTGACTATTATAACATTAGTGTGAAGAAAGCTTACTTAAATATCTGCCACAACATAAGTAACCGGATCAGAGTAACATTAAGTACAGTCCGCGGCATATCACATCATAATGTATCATATATTTCCTTATCTGAGTCAGCTGAGCCGTATCTGGCCGTGCAACACTCACAGTGTCACAAACTGTATGCAGAAGTATTATTTTAAGCAACACATTAAGTTGACGAAACACTCGAGACAAATGTAATTAAAGTCAGATCGTGTCTTAGACGGGCAGTGATATCATAAACCTGTTAATGTACGCATTCAAACACTTGTTCTGTTACCAGCTGTATTCACCTTGCAGGTGCAGCTATAATAATAATAATAGCTTTGATTTATATAGCACCTTTCAAGGGACCCAAGGTCGCTTTACAAGTAATAGGGCAAAAACAAACATAACAAAACAAAAGTCAGACAGACAAAACAACAGATCGATTTAGGGGCCGAAAGCCTTGGCAAACAGATGGGACTTGAGGGCCCTTTTGAAGGCGTCAAGTGTGGGGATGTTGCGAATCTCCGCAGGGAGAGCGTTCCAGAGGGTGGGGGCTGCCACACTGAAGGCTCTGTCCCCGAAAGTTTGCAGTTTGGTGCGGGGGGTGGTAAGCAGGCCAGAGTCTGAGGACCGAAGGTTCCGGGGTGGGGCATGTGGGTGAAGGATGTCCGATATGTACTGGGGGGCAAGGGCATGGAGCGACTTGTAGGTAAGGAGGAGGACTTTGTAAGATATGCGGGACTTGACCGGCAACCAGTGTAGGTGGATGAGGGTGGGAGTGATGTGCTGCCACGGCTTTGTGTGCGTGAGTACCCTAGCAGCACAGTTTTGGACATACTGGAGCCTGTCCGGGGTTTTGTTGGGAAACCCGAACAGGACACCATTGCAATAGTCCAAGCGGGTGGTGACAAACGCATGCACTAGAGTTTCGGCAACCGACTCCGAGAGTGACGGTCGGAGTCTGGCAATGTTCCTCAGGTGGTAAAAGGCCGATTTGGTCACAGATTTTACGTGGGAATGGAAGGAAAGGGTGGAGTCGAGGATGACACCCAGGTTGCGGGCTTCAGGAGATGGGGAGATGGAGCAGCCGTCGACCTCAAGGACGAAGTCACCAACCTTCTGGAGCAGGGCCTTGGGTGCCACAACCATGAGCTCTGTTTTATTGCTGTTCAGTTTAAGATAGTTGGAAGACATCCATGTTTTGATGTCATGCAGGCAGTTGATGAGAGACTGAGGGGGGAGCTGGGAGGATGGAGTGGTGCTGAGATACAATTGTGTATCATCAGTGTAGCAGTGTAAATTGAGTCCATGATGTCGGATGATCTGGCCGAGGGTTAGCTAAGCTAACTATGAAACACTTTAACTGACAGGACTCCGGATCAACTGTGTACTGTAAGGTAGCTTCTAGCTTCATGTCGAACAGTAAGTCAACATTTCCCAGAGAGCTTTCTTTGAAATCACCAGGTAACGCTAAAAAACATTACATTTAGATTGTATGACAAAGTGTTTATTTAATATATCTGGCTAGCTATAGCTACTTGCTGACGGTTTAGCTTACCCCCGCGATTCAAAGTAAGGTCAACGTAGCTGTAATTTATGCTTTGCTTACATGTTCGCATAACTTGGAAGTTTACTGACATTTACATACCTTGTTTACCTGGCTCAAGTGGTGGCTCTGGGGTTGTTGTGTGAGCCACCACTTGAGATTTGTCGTTTGTCGTTTTTTTATGTCCATCTTCAAAAACTCTGAGTCCGACTGACTGTTTATTTTAAACATTGTCACAGCTCACAGGATAGGTACCTGTCAGCCAATAAGACAGATTTGTATTTCCATTTAACTCTCTGGTTGGTCTGCTGTCTTGCCTCTGTTGCATTCACTGAACATGGGAAATTACAATCCTGCCGTCCTCTCTAGTGTCATGATGAGGTTCAGGTAAAGCACGGTTAATGTATTATATTATTGACTCAATAATATAATACATGACTTTGAGAGTAGGCAATCTAGGTATATTAACACAATTAATTAAACATACTTATCACGGCGACGGTGTACTGAGATGTTTTCTTTTAAAAAAAAAAAACCCTGCAAGTTGCTCTTTAACCCTCAGGGAGGGCAAGTACAGTGCGTTCGACAGTGACCTCCAGGCTTGGATTTTCGTCATTTTAGGGGCTAGGCCATTTGGCCTTTGGTGTCACACATTTTTTCAGGGCGCAAAGGCCAAATGCCAGGGCACAAAGGCCATTGAGTGTAACATTTGGATTTGGAGAATACAAATAAATAACTTCACTTTCTGATAAGAAAAACACACGAATGACATGGAAAACAAATCACTTTTTTAATATCAATAATGTCAAACATTATATCATCATATAGGCCTATGCCTCCTTAGTATTACTGCATATACAATGAAATACTCTACTTTGAATAATTAGTGTTTGGTATGTTTTCCAAAACATGTTTTCCTTCGCGTCGAAAGGAGCCAGTTGAGGTGGTTCGGGCACCTAGTTAGGATGCCACCTGGGCGCCTCCCTAGGGAGGTGTTCCAGGCACGTCCAGCTGGGAAGAGACCAAGGGGTAGACCTAGGACCAGGTGGAGGGATTATATCTCTTCGCTGGCCTGGGAGCGCCTTGGGATCCCCCAGTCAGAGCTGGTTGATGTCGCCAGGGAAAAGAAAGTTTGGGGCTCTCTGCTGGAACTGCTACCCCCGCGACCCGACCACGGATAAGCGGGAGAAGATGGATGGATGGATGGATGTATGTAGATAGAATAAGAAATGTGCAGAATATGACAGTTTAATGGTGGAGGTACACACATATTGATAGATGTCTTGTAATGCACTGTTGAGGAACCTGTGACCCAAGTTTTTCATTCATTGCATAACTACACCGTAGTTGTGTATGATATGTCAATAAACCTTTGGAAATCTTGAAAGGGATGTGCAAAATAGCCATAATATACTTTAATTAACTATTAACTTTATTACTTGTTTCCATTCATGTCAATTGCAGATACATGTTTAGTCTTCTCAAGCACCAACTATCAAATATCTCTCCTGATTGTTGGCACTTGACAATCACCTTACCTGAATTTTACTCAGGTCACGTGTAACTAAAGTCTGATTTAAGGGTTGTTTATATTTCACATAATTAATCAGAATCTGCAAAGTAACTCAAATAAATGCAGTGGAGTAAAAATACCAGGTTAACCTCTGAATTGTAGTGGAGTAGAATTACAAAGTAGCAATGAGCTGTCATGTGGGTATATATTAATGCTGCGCATTATGGACACAAGTGATTTTCACCCATTTATTAATTATATGTTTTACATTTGATAACACCAATGTGTTTAATAATGGCAACTTCTAATTGTGGGAAAAACGAAACCGTTCAGTAGAGACGTCCCATAGAACATTTTGCGAAACACAATAGCCAGAATGTGTAGTTCTGGGGGGGTGTTCGATTCCAGTTTTGGATAGTCTGGCGTGGTTTCGTTCCATTTCACACAGCTGTTTGACGCTCTGCGTAACCTTACGGGGACTGTAGTCCTAAACGATAGCTGGGGATTATGGGTAGTGTAGTGTCTTCGGCCATCCTAAACTCAGAAATGTTGACAATCGCAATGATGCTCGAAATGTCCCTTATAGGCCTACGTCTGTTTCCTGTTATTTTTATTTTGAAATTCAGTTCCTGACGGACACCAAAAAAGCCCGAGATTATGGAATTAAACCAATAAATAAAAGCAAGGATAATTGTGTGTTATTGGTGAGTAAATAACAGTGTGTTATTTTGAAAAGAATAACAAATTAGAAGGAAAAAAATATTTAAAAATACAGATTTCAGTATCCTGAGGCTCTGAGCCCCATTTATTTTCCTCACAGACGGCAACAAAAGTCAGAAATTATACGATTTAAAATAAAAGCAATAATTGTGGCTTGATATTGAGTTTTTATGAACCACACAGCTTCCGGTCTTCCACGACCCGAAGATGTGCTGCAGCCTGCAGGCACGAAACACGTTACCAGTAGAAATACATTGCTTTTAAAATCGTGCTGTGCAACACGAAAAAAAGGGGCAAATCGTGTTGGTGAACACGAATCAATAGATTAAAAATCGTGTTGGTGAACACGAAATGCCGTGAGACTGGGTTGATCATTCAGCAGTGTACTTTGAAATGCAAAAGTGTGTGTGTGTGTGTGTGTGTGTGTGTGTGTGTGTGTGTCTGTGAGAGTCTCTTTAATCAACTCCTCACAGCTCCTCACATCTGTTCAGAAACTAGAAATTAAACATGTACAAACCACAGACTGTCTCTGTCATGGTGAATACAGTCGCTGGTTTAATTCTGTCTTCAGGACGTTGTTGTGAGTTTGGACAGAGCAGATACAGGTTAGTTTAGCCCAGTGGTTCTCAAACTTTTTCTGTCAGGCTCCCCCTTTGGAGAAAAAAATAAGTCGGGCCCCCCCAACACAAATAGTCAGGCTCAGTGGCAGCGCCAGATATTCATTTTGGGGTGCTGTGGGGTAGCTTGACGTTTCATAGAGGGTGCTCAAACATTTAGGGTTTCCCATTAATGTACCGGTCGCTACAGTGGAATTTTCTACTTCAACAATCCCCACGCATATACACAGTGTGACAGTTACAATGAAGGCTCAAGGCATATAGGTGTAAGCAGGGGTAAAGTGCTATTTTTATAGGTGGTGTGTGGACCTCACATAGGGGGGTCCGGGGGCAAGCTCCCCCGGGAAGATTTATTTTTAAATATTGAAGTTAAAAGCATTAATCTGGTGCACTTAGAGAGCAACATGAAGAGATCGATGGATACATCTCTCAACACCCATATGAAACAGAACTGTAAACAGATTTACCTTTTCTTTATGGATATTTTACAAATCAGAAATCACCCTTTTAAACTTTATTCTTTTTTTACTGTCATATAGTATTTCATACCTGTTTTTCATTTATTCTCCTATTTTTTTATAACTATAATGATCATATAAATCACAGCAACCCACCTTTCCAGGTGTCCCCCGGACTACGGTCGGCGGATTTTGTTTTCATTCGTCACAACGCCCACCGCGGCCCCCTACGGCCCCCTTACGACGACTGCTCATGTGTTTCCAGGTTGTTGGATTTGGACTCCCGTCTCTCGGCACTACAATACAAACATGATACATATTAGCATGTTGACTAATGTTATTGTTTTTTAACTATATAATTATTTTCTCATAAATTTGTAATTTTATTATAAAATCAATGCACTATTGCATGTTTTGGTTTTCATATTTGTGTGAATACACAAGTTGTATTATGGATTTTACATTTTGTTTTCTATTTTTCCCTTTTCATTATTTGACAAATAACACATTTTCAGCCATGAAAAACGTATTAACTTCAAAGTTTGCTTCAATTTTTAAAGGGGTATGAGTAACCCCATCATATGATTTGATATAACGGTCAGAGTAAAACTTTGCAAAGCATGAACAGCAGAGAGCTCTGACATCATTAAACAGTGATTCGATAAGAGGACCTCAATCATCATCATCGTCATCATCATCGTCATCATCATCATCATCATCATCATCATCATCATCATCATCATCATCATCATCGACCACATCTCCTACAGAAGCTCTGAAGGAGATATAGTCTGTAATAATAACAGTAAATATAACAAAGGTGTGTGTGTGTGTGTGTGTGTGTGTGTGTGTGTGTGTGTGTGTGTGTGTGTGTGTGTGTGTGTGTGTGTGTGTGTGCGTGTGTGTGTGTGTGTGTGTGTGTGTGTGTGTGTGTGTGTGTGTGTGTGTGTGTGTGTGTGTGTGTGTGTGTGTGTGTGTGTGTGTGTGTGTGTGCTGTGTGTATATATGTGTGTGCCAGATTATTCCAGTTGATGTTGGACCGTTGCTGTGCTATGTTACTGTTTGTGATTTTTGTGGGAGCCTTTGGAGCAGAGAACACTGAATACTGTGAGATGCTGGGAGACCCAGTGTTTCCTCTGTTATCTAAGGATGGAGATATTACAATTGGAGGAGCTTTTTCCATCTATAGCCAAATATCGAAGCCTTCTCTCTCCTTTACAGATGTTCCAGAAGCTCTCACATGCTCCAGGTAGTGTTTCATTTATTGTCTCTGTTGGTTTCATAACAGATTAAATAGTCATATTAGTAAGGAAACTGTTATTAAAACTATTTTTTTTCTTTTCAGAATACAGTTAAGAGAATTTCGCTTTGTCCAAACAATGATTTTTGCCATCCAGGAGATCAACAATAGCAGCTCATTGCTGCCTAATATCTCGATTGGTTATAAGGTATTTGACAGCTGTGGTTCAACACTGCCTTCAACGCGAGCAGTGATGAGTCTATTGAATGGACAGGAAAGAACTTTGGGTAAAACCTGCTCAAGCCGGTCATCTGTTCATGCCATCATCGGAGCCTCTGAGTCCTCCTCAACAATTGTGATGCTACAAAATTCAGGGATTTTCCAAATACCAGTGGTAAATATTTGTAATATTTCATGTTTGGACTGATTTCTAAATTGTTTTTGCAAAAGGCTTCCCATTTTGTAGATCTGGCATATAACAACCATCAACAAAGACTTAATACTGGTATTATTGTGGTTTGTTTCAGGGCTAAATTTAGGTTGGGATTAAAGGGTTTGCACATATGCAGAATGAGGAAAAAGACAGAAAATGATTAAAACATTATTTTACTTACATTTTCCACTTAATACTTATCTGAAATCAAAATAAATGTATTTAGTTTCCCTTATTTTTTTGTTAGATCAGCCACTTTGCCACATGCGCTTGTTTGAGTAACAGAAAGGAGTACCCCTCTTTCTTCAGAACCATCCCCAGTGACTATTATCAGAGCAGAGCCTTGGCCAAACTGGTAAACCACTTTGGCTGGAAGTGGGTTGGGGCAGTTAGAAGTGACAATGATTATGGTAACAATGGCATGGCAACATTTATCACAGCTGCACGCCAGGAGGGGGTCTGCATTGAATACTCAGAAGCCATATCAAGGACTGACACCGGTGGGCACATTGCAAAGGTGGTCAGAGGGATAAAAAGCGGCACTGCCAGAGTTTTAGTTGCTTTCGTAGCCCAGGGTGAAATGGACATTCTTCTTGAGGAAGCCCTGAAGCAGAACCTCACTGGGCTGCAGTGGGTGGGCAGTGAGTCCTGGATTACAGCAGGTCATCTGGCAACTAAGAGGTACTCAGGAATCCTGACAGGGACTCTGGGCTTTGCCATCAGAAAAACAAAGATCACAGGGCTCAGTGAGTTTCTTTTGCAAGTAAACCCAGGTCAAGACCCTCATAATAATCTGCTGAGAGAGTTCTGGGAAGCCACCTTTGGTTGCAGTTTTCAGTCCGGTCTCCATGGTCAGACCCTGTGCTCAGGCTCTGAGATACTAGAGGACATCAACAATACTTTTACAGATGTGTCAGAGCTAAGGATATCCAGCAATGTGTATAAGGCTGTGTATGCAGTGGCTCATGCCATGCATAACATGTTACAATGTGGTGATGCCATGAATCCTCAGTGTATCTGGAAAGATGACTTTGAGCCAAAACAGGTAACAGGTTAATACATTCAGTAAATGATTTGAATAAAAAATAAATAATAATCTTACAATATTTCACCACTGTTCTCATTTGGTAGGTTGTGAAACACCTCCAAAGTGTGAATTTCACCCTTCAGTCAGGAGAAAGTGTGTATTTTGATAGAAATGGAGACCCTGCAGCGACCTATGAGCTGGTGAACTGGCAGAGAAATCCAGCAGGAGATACTGTGTTTGTGGCTGTAGGGAGCTACGATGCATCACTACCAATTGAAAAGCAGTTTATAATGAATGGAATAAACATAACATGGGCTGCTGGATCCCTAAAGGTAAAAATAGTTTAGTATAACTCATTGTGGAGGTAATTTTTCAAATACATAACTGTTCCCTGAGACATTTCCGTAATTAATGACCAAATAAAAAAGGTGGATTCTCCTGTCAACAAACAGATATTTACCTATGTATACTCTATATATTACTGACTGGGATTGGCACTTTCAAGTTGTAGATATACGTGTACGATTAATGAGAAAAATGAAATCTTTAGAGACACTAAGAAAGACCAATTCAAATATAAAAACATTCATAAATGAAGGGCCAACTAACTTTGAGTAACTGATGAGTTGAGTGGTATTTTTATAGAGGCCTGTGTCCGTCTGCAGTGAGAGTTGTCCACCAGGTTTCCGGCAGGCTGTGATTAAAGGGAAACCCATCTGCTGTTTCTCCTGCATTGCTTGTGCTGCGGGAGAGATCACCAAATCCAACTGTGAGTAGAATCTTTCCATACTGTAACTAATTTTATATTAATATATGTAGAAAGTCTATGAATTCCAGTGTCAATCCAATAAGTCTCCAAACATTACAAGGCCATAATTTATTTCATACAGTATGAGCTTAAGTCTCACTTGCCGCTTACAGCACAAACACATTTCAGTGGTCCATGTTTTCTATTCAGATTCTGCCGAGTGTTCGCCATGCCCACTGGAGTACTGGTCAAATGAAGATCACAGCCAGTGTGTTCCAAAGGTGATCGAGTTCCTATCTTATGGCGAAACCATGGGCGCCCTGCTCACTGCTTTCTCGTTGTTTGGAACGATGTTAACACTGGTGGTGTTGTGTGTCTTCTTCCGGTTTCGTCACACACCTCTTGTCAAAGCCAGTAACTCTGAGCTGAGCTTCCTGCTGCTCTTCTCCTTGACTCTGTGTTTCCTGTGTTCCCTGACCTTCATAGGTCAGCCCACAGTGGTGTCCTGCATGCTGCGACACACAGCATTCGGCATCACCTTTGCCTTGTGCATGTCTTGTATCTTGGCTAAAACCATAGCAGTAGTGATGGCTTTTAAGGCTACAAGGCCGACTAACACACTTCCTCAGTGTTCTGCTGTGCTTCAGAGAACAAATGTTCTCAGCTGTACTTTACTGCAGGTGTTGGTATGTGTGCTGTGGTTAACCCTTGCCCCACCATTCCCCTACACAAATACAGCTCATACCACTGAAAGGATTATTCTAGAGTGTAATGTAGGTTCACCTATAGGGTTCTGGGCTGTGTTGGGGTATATAGGACTCCTGGCTGTGATGTGCTTCATCCTTGCTTTTCTGGCTCGAAAGCTGCCTGATAATTTTAATGAAGCTAAGTTCATCACCTTCAGTATGCTAATATTCTGTGCAGTATGGGTCACTTTTATTCCTGCGTATGTTAGCTCTCCTGGGAAGTTCACTGTGGCTGTGGAGATATTTGCCATTTTGGCCTCTAGCTTTGGGTTGCTCTTCTGTATATTTGCTCCAAAATGTTATATTTTACTGTTAAGACCAGAGAGAAATACTAAAAAGGAAATGATGAGAAGAAACTAATCAAATTACCTTAAATGAGTGTGCATGAAAGTGAAACCTAAATGTCTGAGATGCTATTTTTTTCACCCACAATATGTTTTCCTCAAAAACAAGAACAAAAACAAGACGCATAAAAACAAACATGCTTATATTTGGATAAATGTCTTATTACGACCCGGCTCAAAAGGCCACAACAAAAAGGAGACACACCATGTTGACGGTTAACAAAATATGTTTATTTAGGACAAACAAATCAAATTAAGTCAAAACCAGTAAACTATGAGGTGTGGATGTCAGTATCATGATACTGGTATCAGTAATGTAAGTGCAGGGTGAGGATTGTATGGACATGTATGTGTGTGAGAGTGTTGAAGTGCACAAAGTAAAGCAACTGAAGAAACTCATAGTATACTCAACCAAACCGGAGTGCCTGCAGGGAAAAGCAGAGAGCACAGACAGGAGCAGAGAGGCTTTAAAATAGCTGCAGAGCACCAGACCCAGGTGCCCTGAGTTACTGCAATCAGTGCAATCAATGCAGCACAGACAGAACAGCCACACCCTCTCTACTGATGGACCCACAGGGGCATCACAGCCCCCCCCCCCTTAAGACGGGGCCCCAAAGGGGTCCACGACAACCCAACATCCTTCTTCTTAACTCCAGCCTTGCGACTTCGTATTGCTTCTTCGTCTCCACTGCCTTTATGTCTCCTTGGGTTGGCTGGCGTTGAGCCACAGCATGTAGGCGCTCATCGGCCTCGCCGACCTCCTTCGGCCTTCTCTTCTTCGGCCTCCTCTCCTTCGGCCTCCTCTCCTTCGGCCTCCTCTCCTTCGGCCTCCTCTCCTTCGGCCTCCTCTCCTTCGGCCTCCTCTCCTTCTCTTTGCGGGGTTTCCTCTCTTTCTTCTCCTTCACCACTTTGACTGTCTTCTCCTTCTTCTTTGTCTCGATCTCAAAGTCAAAGGACCTTGCTGGACCACTTTTTCCAGACTCCGAAACAGGTAGGTCAGTGGACATCCTACGGCTCTGCACGCGTGCAATATTATAAACTGGAGACACACTTGGAAATTGCAAACACTCTCATCTGACTCCCCAGATGCCACCGGCCTGGAAACCACCACAGGCGGTGGCACACCAGCCCACACAGCACTGCCAGCGAGATCGTTGCCCAAAATCATATGTATCCCATCAAGTGGCAACGCGGGACGCACGCCGATAGACACAACTCCCCGTACCAGCTCACAATCCAGCACTACTGTATGACGTCGCACAGGAATCAAGCCCATCTCCATGCCCCTCATCAGCACAAAATCCCCCGTTTCTGTCTCTGACGAAAAAGGCAACACTGACTCAACAATGAATGAGTATCTAGCCGCTGTATCACGCAACACCTTAATTGGCACATATTTGTCACTACCGACTACTGATACAACCGCTTCAGTGATGAACGGCTCAAAACCAGAACCCGCATCCGGGTCAGCACAAATCGGCTTCCTATCAGGCACCATGCCCGAGCCTACACCCAACGGGTTTTTTTTCAACACGGCAGAACACATGGCTGGAGAAAGTGGTGCCAAACGAGGCTTCCCCTTAGTTTCCAGCAACGGACACTGCTCCTTCCAATGACCCTATCCTCTGCAATAATGACATAGGTCCGGAGGAGCCCTACGTGGTGCACTGGCTCTCGGTCGATAGGTGTTTAAAAAGCAGATCTCCCCGTCCCAGGATCTGGAGGGTGTGTGTGTGTGTGTGTGTGTGTGTGTGTGTGTGTGTGTGTGTGTGTGTGTGTGTCTGTGTGTGTGTGTGTGTGTGTGTGTGTGTGTGTGTGTGTGTGTGTGTGTGTGTGTGTGTGTGTGGGTGCGTGCGTGCGTGTATCGATGTATCTACGTGTGTGTGCGGAGCTTGTCCCAATGGAATCCATAAAACACCCTAAATGATAGGGGGATCTAAAATGGCCAATTTAAAAGTGATACCAGTTCTATTAGTAAAAGCCGTGCATAGTAGTGTAAGTGCAGTGAAAACACAAGTGCAATGATACAAATATAAATAATTAAAACATTCTCCACAGTAATATGAATTTAAAAAGTAAAGGGAGTGTTAAAATTAACTAATACTAATAAAATAAAGGAAGGCACACCAGGTTAGTAAAATCGTATATAATGAACTGGATGTCACTGAAAAACAGAAACCATTAAAATCGAGGTTGGGTAAGTTTAAAAGATTCCAAAGGGTAGCCGTTTTTTATTTAAAAGGGTGGCAGGTCGGTGAAGAGTTCCTCTCTGCGGGTGGTTTCCCGGCCTCCAGGTAATAAAATAATTTAAAATAAATATAAATAAACAAATAAAAGCGTCCCTCCTCATGTGGCTTTGATCATTTTCAGATAAAAACATACACATAAATACATTTAAAATTATAAAACATGTAAGAAGTAATAAAAACATAAATATGAACACCATTAAGATAAATAAGATAGTGCTGAAAACATGCGATAAAAATGTAGCACACCAATAAAAAAAGTCCAGATGAGGAGGATCTAGAAATAATTAATAAATAAATAAATATAAGTGCTAAAATACGTGGAGGGCGGATTAAAACAGGCTGACACACCCGCAGAGAAGGGAACCAAAATCACCCATCTGCAGAGGAGAGACCCCGGGGGGAGAGGAGATCACACAGGTTAAAACATGTTTAAGTGGTGGGAGGCGGACCCATCAATTATATTTTTCATTTAGTCCGCCCGGGTCCATGGTGCCCAGGCGATGGATCCACCTCCGCTCCGCCGCTCGCCTCTGGCCCGTGCTCCAGCCGCTGCTGCTCTCCAGGCCCATTGACTGTACACTCTGTGTCACGATTCTCAGGTTATGTCACGTTTGTAGTTTTGTCTGTGTTGGTGTTTTTCTTGTCTTTGGGTTTCCTGTCTTATTGTGTAAAGTGTTCACCCCCGTTTCCTGCCTGTTTCCCTCCCTGATTACCCGATTGTGTTCACCTGTTGTCCTTGTGTTTCTCCTCCCCTGTCCAGCTGTGTCTTGTTCTGTGATTACCCTTCTGTGTATTTAGTCTAGTCTTCCCCTGTGTTCCATGTCGGTTCATTGTTTCCCCTCCATGTTATTCCACGGTCTGTGTTCCTTGTGCTGCTTTGGATATTTTGGATTCTGCCTTGTTTTTGCCACAGCTTTATTATTTAATAAAGCTCGCTTTTCGCTATTCTGCATTTGAGTCCTACCTGCTTCACCCATTCGTAACAGAATGAACCGACCACATTTGGACTCAGCAGATTTTAATGTTTTGGCCCCACAGGCGGAATGTTTTGGGTATTCTCTGGAGTACATTTTTTACACCTGGAAGAACGCCTCATCTAGATGGGGTAAAGAGGCTGCTTTGAAGGAGGCACGCCGGGAGGTTGCTCGCAAGCCCTGGCTCAGGAGCTTGTTGCCTGAGTGGCTACAAACCTTTACAAGTAGCCCTGAATAATTGTCACAAGCTTCTAACCCTTTCCTGGGATCCGACTATTGTCCTGTTGAAGGTCCACAGAGTCTCCAAAAAGCCTCTAGGAGACGCAGGGCCAGGATTCCAGCCCGTGCTCCAACAGCCATGATTCCGGCTTCAGTTCCGGTTTCCACAGCCATGGATCCATGCACCAGTACCGGCCCGCAGAGCTATGTTTCCTTGCTCGATTACCTGGCCCACACAGCCATGGTCCAGGCCTCTGTTCCGGTTCCAGCGGCTCCAGTTCCAACCTCAGACCTTTTCTCAGGAACCCGTCTGGCGTTTGGAGGTCCACGGAGCCTCCAAAAGGTCTCTGGAAGATGCAAGGCCAGGATTCCAGCCCGTACTCCAGCGGCTCCGGCTCCAGTGCCGGTCCCAGCAGCCATGGTTCCGGTCCCAGTTCTGGCCCCAGCGGCCATGGTTCCGGCCCTGGTTCCGGCCTCAGCAACCATGGTTACAGCCCCAGTTCTGGCCCCAGCAGCCATGGTTCCGGCCCCAGTCCTGGTCCCAGCTGCCATAGTCCCTCCTCAGGTCACTTTCCTAGTCCCTTCTCTAGTCCCTTCTCCAGTCCCACCTCTAGTCCCACCTCTAGTCCCACCTCTAGTCCCACCTCTAGTCCCTACTCGAGTCCCTTCCCGAGTCCCTTCCCGAGTCCCTTCTCTAGTCCCATCTCCAGTTCCCTCTCGAGTCCCCTCTCCAGTCCCCTCTCGAGTCACCTCTCGAGTTCCATCTCTAGTCCCTACTCAAGTCCCGCCTCTAGTCAATTCCCTAGTCCCTCCTCTAGTCCCTTCTCGAGTCCCCTCTCGAGGTCCCTCCTCTAGTCCCTCCTTTAGTCCCTGCTCTAGTCCCTCCTCGAGTCCCCTCTCTAGTCCCTCCTCGAGTCCCCTCTCTAGTTCCCCTCTCAAGTCCCCTCTCGAGTTCCCTCCTCTAGTTCCTCCTCTAGTCCCTCCTCTTGTTCCTCCTCTAGCCTCTCCTCTAGTCCCCTCTGGAGTTCCGTCTCTAGTTCCCCTCTCGAGTCACGTCTCAAGTCCCTACCCAATGTCCTGGTCTGTTGGAGGTTCCGCTGGGGGTCCTGCCAACTCCATGTCCTGTCCCGTTGGAGGCCCCGTCGACTACTCCTCTTCCGGGGGTCCTACCAATCGTATGTCTGTCCCGTTGGAGGTCCCGCCATCTACTCTCCTGCCGGGGGTCCTGCCAGCTTCTTGTCCTGTCTCGTTGGAGGTCCCACCGTCTACTCTCCTGCCGGGGGTCCTGCCAATCCTATGTCCTGTGCCGTTGGAGGCCCCGCCGACTACTTTCCTGCCGGGGGTCCTGCCAACCCTTTGTCCCGTCCCGTTGGAGGTCCCGCCGTCTGCTCTCCTGCCGGGGGTCCTGCCAGCTCCTTGTCCCATCTCGTTGGAGGTCCCACCGACTGCTCTCCTGCCAGGGGTCCTGCCAACCCTTTGTCCTGTGCCGTTGGAGGCCCTGCCGACTGCTCTTCTGCCGGGGGTCCTGCCAGCTCCTTGTCCTGTCCCGTTGGAGGTCCCGCCGACTACTCTCCTGCCGGGGGTCCTGCCAACTACTCTTCTGCCCGGGGGTCCTGCTAACCCTATGTCCTGTGCCGTTGGAGGTCCCGCCGACTGCTCTCCTGCCGGGGGTCCTGCCAATCCTATGTCCTGTTCCTCTGGGGGTCCCGCCGACAACTGTTCTGCCGGGGGTCCTGCCAACCCCTTGTCCTGTTCCGTTGGAGGCCCCACCATCACCTGTCTCACCGGGGGTCCTGCCAACTACTGGTCCTCTTCCGTGGGGGATCCTGCCAAAGCCTGTCCCACTGGCTCCGGTTCCTGTTCGGCCGACACCGGGTCCTGCCCGGCCTCCGGAGCTGTCTGGTCTTCTCCCTCGAGCCCGGCCCCCTGAGTGCCGCGGTCTTCGTCCTCGGGCCCGGCCCCCTGACTCTTCCTGCCGCTGCTTTTGCCCTCATGCACGGCCCGCTTAGTTTGCCCGCTGTGGCCTTCGCCCCTTTTTGAACTTTGCCTTGCCCCCAGGCCGTCCACCCGAGACCCCCTCCTTGGTCTCTGCCTTTCCCCCGGGCCGTCCGCCCAAGACCCGTCCTCCAGACCCCCTCCACCCACCCTTTCTTGGCCCTAGTTATGTGTCCTCCCTCCGGTCCCCCTCCACCCACCCTGCTGGACCTTTTTTTGGGACGTCTGGGATCCGTCCCTTGAGGGGGGGGGGTTCTGTCACGATTCTCAGGTTATGTCACGTTTGTAGTTTTGTCTGTGTTGGTGTTTTTCTTGTCTTTGGGTTTCCTGTCTTATTGTGTAAAGTGTTCACCCCCGTTTCCTGCCTGTCTGCTTTCTGTCTGTTTCCCTCCCCGATTACCCGATTGTGTTCACCTTTTGTCCTTGTGTTTCTCCTCCCCTGTCCAGCTGTGTCTTGTTCTGTGATTACCCTTCTGTGTATTTAGTCTAGTCTTCCCCTGTGTTCCATGTCGGTTCATTGTTTCCCCTCCATGTTATTCCACGGTCTGTGTTCCTTGTGCTGCTTTGGATATTTTGGATTCTGCCTTGTTTTTGCCACAGCTTTATTATTTAATAAAGCTCGCTTTTCGCTATTCTGCATTTGAGTCCTACCTGCTTCACCCATTCGTAACACTCTGGAGGCCATGGAGTTTAAAATGGTTGTATAAAACGCTCGTGCCGTCCCCGTCTCTAATTCTATATTGGTGTTGTTTAATTCTGAGGCTGATCTCATTGCGCGTTTCCCCCACATAGAGTCTCTGGCAGGCCTTGCACCTAATTGCATAAATAGCGTTTTTTGTGTTAGGTGTCAAGGCCTGCCGTACATTGCTCCCCTCTCGAGAGAAGGGATTGAAAACGTGGGGGAGGTGAACGAAACCAACCTCAGAGACCCGAGGCGCCTCCCTAGTTTTGATGCTTTTATTTAATTTTGTGTGGACCAGGAGGTCCTGGAGATTTTTGTTGCGTCGGTAGGCAGAGATCAGCCGGCACGGCCGCAGCGCGTCACAGTCCCCCCTGGCCCCCTCAAAATTAGCCTTTAGTTTACCTAAAAGGCTGGTCAGGCTCCCTGAGTAGGTTGTGATGAGGGGGACCAGGGCAGGGCCGGACGGCCGGGCGGAGATGTCTCTGTATTTCTCCATGAAGGTGCGGCTGACCTCTGCCTTAATGCTTCTAAGGAAGCGCCTCGTAGGGTAATGTTGTGAATCGAGTGGCCCGTGGTGGTGGGGTTATGGTATGGGCAGGCGTATGTAATGGACGACGAACACAGGCCACTCGATTCACAACATTACCCTAACCCTACCCCTCACACCATATACTGCCTGGTTTTTGGACCCCCCCAGACCCCCCCAATAAAGCAAAAATGCACGTTTCAGAGTGGCCTTTTATTGTGGCCAGCCTAAGGCACACCTGTGCAATAATCATGCTGTCTAATCAGCATCTTGATATGCCACACCTGTGAGGTGGGATAGATTATCTCGGCAAAGGAGAAGTGCTCACTATCACAGATTTTTTCAGATTTTTTAACAATATTTGAGAGAAATGGTTATTTTGTGTATATAGAAAATGTTTTAGATCTTTGAGTTCATCTCATAAAAAATGGGAGCAAAAACAAAAGTGTTGCGTTTATATTTTTGTTCAGTGTATATATATATATATATATATATATATCAATATTGAATTTAGACCCCATCTCTTCAAAGGACATCATGACATTTCAATCTGCCAAATAAAGGTCTTGGATCATTTTTAGTCCTTGTGACTCAAATAATTTGAAAGTTGCATCTGCTCTTCCTGGCACAAACCAATTGATACCCCATACTGGACTGTATGGTTATAATGTATGTGGTTCTTTTAAATATTGGTTCACATCATACAAGATCTTCATGTGTTTTACGATTAGAGTTTTTTGTTTGTTTGCGTACGTTTCTTACTGTTTCTGAATACATGTATAAGGGAAGAGGTAGTTTCAAACATTGATATTCCATTTCATTCCAGCATCCTTTGAAGAACAATAAAACATGATAGTTCTCAGCTGCCCAGTAATACCACATTACATTTGGACACTGTAAACCCCCCTGATCATAGCGTAAATACTATAAAGACAAACCAAGGCCTGCCCTCCTCTTATTCTCTATGAATTTAACCATTTTCTTCTTAATTTTAAATGTTTTGAGAACAATTCTAATTGAGGCGGGAGGGGAATATTTTGAACTAAATAGTCATTTTGGTATTATATTGATTTATAATTCTCCCAATTATAAATAATGGTAGTGAAATCAATCTATCAATTAACTAATTTATTTCCATCATTAAAGGTTCATAATTAGCCTCAACAACATTTTGTAAACCAGGCATTATCTGTACTCCTAAATATTAATTAAATGTATTTACCTCATCAATTGGGTTCCTTCTTTCATGCTTCTTTAATAATAAAATAGAGGATTTAGTAATGGTAACCGTGTAACCTGAAACATCACCAAACGTGGTTATGAGCTGGGACAGGGCCAGAGTTGTTTCCTTTAATTTGGAAATGAACACAATCATGTCATCAGCATACAGGGAAATATGTGTTATATCTGGCCTATACTGTTATTCTACTAAATTGATGAGATGCTATTTTACTCTTTTTTGTATTTAAAACCATTGTAGGCTGTTATCACAGCAGCACATTAAGCATCCATATGTGCAGTTTTTTAAAGGATGTTAACAATGTCAGTTCACGGCATCCCTGAAGCTGAATTCTAAATCTGATATTCTCAGCTGTGAGAGCCATCTGGGCAGGCGAGAATCTTGAAGTAAGTACATGGGTACTAATTAGTTGGTCTATCTATATCTATTTTGAAAGTAACATTGTTTTATCATAAACCATCATTTTGATTACTGAGTAAACCTTATTAATCAGGAGATGAATGATTTCATGCTGTCACTTTGATGCAGGTTCCAAGGTCTGTTTGCAGTGAGAGCTGTTTGCTTGGGATGCGTCGGGCTTTTCTCAAAGGGAAAATGCCTATCTGCTGTTTTGATTGCGTCGCCTGTGCTGACGGGGAGTTCAGCAACAGTACAAGTGAGACAGCAGGATTCCTAGCCTTTACGCTAGCACTCACCGTGTTTCTATTGGGCAAAATCACTCCAAGCACTTTACTTATCTATCTAAAGATGTGTTTTGCTGTACAGCCTGAACATGTTGTGACAAATGCCTTCCCGAGTACAAGTCCAATGAAGAGAGGAATAACTGTGATTTGAAAGCTATTGAATTCCTCACCTTCAGGGAATGAATGTGTATACTGTTCGTCTCCTTTTCTGTCTTTCTGTGCCTGCCTGGCGATGACTATAGCCCTGTTATTGTTCCACTACAGAAAGACTCCTATTGTAAGGGCTAACAACTCTGAGCTGAGCTTCCTGCTGCTCTTCTCCCTGAGTCTGTGTTTCCTGTGTTCTCTGACCTTCATCGGCTACTATGCTGTATATTTGCACCCAAATGTTTTATTATTTTACTCAAACCTGAACACAATAAAACTGAATAAAATTAAATACAAATCAAATTAGTCTTTTAGTTTTTTGTATTTCATGGTTTGGCTTGAATTGTGCAGTGACACATTCATACTATTCATTACAAACATATTAGCTAAACCAAAACTGTAATGGCAATTTCCTGTTTCTATGTCCTATATATTTTTGCCATTACTTCACAGAAGGGCTGAAGAGTGATCCAGACGCAGACACAAACAGATGACTTTCCGGTCCTTTGTTGCAGTTTATAATGAGGTTTATTCAGGGTTTAATTGTACAGTTTAGTTGTTGTGTGGTGAGCATCTGTCGGGCTGATGCAATCGGTATGCTCTCTCCTTCTGTGTCCTTCCTCTCCTGTCACCTACAGTATGACCTCTTTATATACACCCGGTGCAGCTAAACCCCGCCACCAAGTGTTCAAAATAATATTGCACTATACGTATAACTTAAATAAACTGACACACCAACAACACCCATAAAATGGCTCCTACACACCAGCCCCTAATTGGCTTTAGTATGAAAACAAAACAATTACCAATACATAATAAAGGAGCTATGAAAAATAAAAAGTGTGTGTTCTATGTGTTTGTATGTAATTCTTAAAGAATTTTCAGTTTAATTTCCCTTATTTTAAGGGTCATCAGTCTTTGCTGTTCTTAGGTTGAAGCAGTCGTGTTGCCATCCCGTTCAGTGCTGAGAGAACCTGTGGGTTATATGTTCACCCAATTCCAAGCCTCTCCTTATAGGGCTCCTGCATTGATGAGTCAGTCACTTCTTCAGGTCTGTCACTTGGATTCAGCCGGTGCCCTGGTACCATAACAGCAAAATCGCAGATGAGCTGCTCGGTAACATGTTTGTTGTTGGGCAAGCTGGGATTTTCTTGTCTGAATGGCAATTCTAGGCAGTAGTGTCCATCTGACATCTTCACTTCCACTTCTGGTTCGGTCTCCACTTCCACTTCTGGTTCGTTCTCCACTTTCTCGGCCACAGGCTTGGCTTCTTCCTCAGGCACTGCGTCAGATTTGTGTAACTCGACATCTGCTGTGAAGTAAGGCATGCTGTGACAGGAGTCTGAAGTCGGCTGGCTTTCAAAAGGCTCGCCTTCTGCCTCTTCATCTTCATAGTAATCACCTGAATCCCGACCCTCATCTTCTTCTTCTTGGGGGGCCTCAGTTTTGCCTTCAACATCCCCATTACTGTCTCCTTCGGCGTCTGCTACAACATCGCCATCCTCTTTGGCGTCTGCTACAACATCGCCATCCTCTTTGGCGTCTGCTATTTTTGCAGAGTGATTAATAATGTTCAGGAATTGTTTATCTTCTCTGGACATTTCCTCTGTTTCCTTGCTTGTATTTTCTTTGAAATCATGATTGTATTGTTTGACCAATAGCTCCTCTAGGTGTACAATGGATATCTGATTGACAGCAGCAGCAGGGTGGCCATTAGCATCTCTGCTGTCGATAGCTGCAGTTGGTTTATCATCCTGGATGCTTCCAAACAGAGGATCTGACAGTATCTTCACTTGCCTTTCTATAAAGTTGATAAGGTCAGGAAATGTAGCTTGATGCCCACGCTCTTCCTGTAGCTGACATGCTCTATTCCTCCACTTGTCTCTGAGTTTGTAGGGTAGTTTCTGAAGTATTTCATGTTTGAAACAACATTCATTTCATCCATAAAGGTGAGATGTTCCATTGCATTGCAACAACCTCTTAGGAACAAAGAGAAGGCTTGCAGTGCTTTCACATCTTAAGTTTTGATCATTGTCCAGGTAAATGCTTTGTTCATGTATGCAGTGGCGATCTTGTGTTCATTACCAAAGTGTTCTTTAAGCAGATGTTTTGCCCTTTGATAACCTTGAGCTGGAGGCAGATGTTGGCTGCTGCGCACTAGGTCCTTTGGTTGTCCTCTAGTGTATTGCTCTAGGTCAGGGGTGGGGAACCTTTTTCCTCTCAAGGGCCATTTCAATTTTTACAACATCCTTCGAGGGCCGTACAAATTATTGAACTCAACGTCTGCTTAAAAAACTAAAATCACAGCCCATTGATTTGGCCTTTCTTTCATGCTGTGCAAAGAAAAAGCAACCTCTTAATCCATATATTTGACCATGACCCGCACCTGCATGCACCGTGGCATGACCACCAAAACAGAAATATATGGACACAAGATGTGTGCAAATGTATTTAGTTTCATATCCATGTGGACATGATTTAAGTGGGGGGGGGGGGATCTAACCTCATCTAGGGGGGTTTGGGGGCATGCACCACCAGGAAGATTTGTTTTGAATGTTGAAGTTAAAAGCATCAATCTGGTGCACTTTGAGAGTAAAATTAATAGATCTATGGATACATCTCTCAACACATATGAAACAGAACTGTAAACAGATTTTTTTCTTTATGGATATTTTACAAATCACTTCCCTTTTAAACTGTATTCTTGTTTAATAATAACTTCTTTTTTTTACTGTCATATAGTATTTTATACCTGTTTACTTTATTCTCTTATTTTTTGATAACTATAATGATCATATAAAGATGTGCCTTTACCTCACTGGTAGTAGAAAAAGCTTCTTATATTTGTTAGCATAGCTAGCTAACCAGATGCTAATAACAACAAAGTTATTGACCGTATGATCAGTGTGACAGATGAACAGATCGCCACTGGGCTTTCAACTAAAGACACAGCCACGCAGAAACTGCGGCATGTGTCCGGCTCCTTATTGCTACTGACATTTGTGAAGCCCCGGCCCGGAGCCGCTTTCTGGTGCTCTCCGTCAGAACTGCACCCTGTCAGACGAGACATATACCACGTGATGACACGTTAGGCTCGTGTTGTGTTCAAGGACCCTGACCTTGGCCAGGAAAAACAGGCACTCGCTTGTTTAATTATTCTGCGGTCTAGATTTCTTTTCTTTTTTGCGTGTGTTTATAAATTACCTCGAGGGCCGTACCAAATGGTCTCGCGGGCCGTATACGGCCCGGAGGCCGGAGGTTCCCCACCCCTGCTCTAGGTAATGCAGGCAGTCACTTTCAACATCAGTTTTCCGCTCTACTCCTATTTCAAATGCACGGATGAAGGCTTCAAACTGCAATGGGTCACCATCATAAACAGGAATGTCTCTTGGAGGTAAAGTAGAAGTGAGATGTTGTTGAGCCAGCATAGCAGTGATGTCATTTTTCCTCTGGATTAGGTTATAGATGTCACCTTGATTACCATTGTTGATTACAGGTGGTGTGATGTCAACATGTCCCTGCACATGTGTCTGTATATTTTGTCTGGGAATAGAGGTTTGGGCTTGATGAGGCAAGAATTCAGTTGCATGTAGATTCAATCTTGCTGTAGGGTTTCTGAAGTAAGAGCTCATCCCATCTGATGCTCTAGAGGTGTGTCTTGATCCCACGCTGAGCACGTTTATCCTGGCATTGGCTTCTGCCATGTTTAGTTTGTAAATCCAATTGTTCCTTCTTTCGTGTCACCTGTTGTTCTTGTTGTTTCAACTGTTGTTCCAATTGTTGTTTCAATTGTTCCCCTTGTTGTTTCAACTGCTCCCCTTGTACATCAAGCTCATGTTGAATATCCAGTGCTGCAGCCCTCTCGATTAAAGCCGCCCTGTCTGCCTGGGCTTTAATTCGAGCAGAAGAGGTAGATGATGCATGTGATGAACCAGTTTTGTGTTTTGACTGAGGGTGTGATTCCTTTGAAACGCTGTCATCAGGTCCTATGTCATCTGAGCTGACACTTTGTTCTTTGGCACTTCCCACAGTGTGTAATTGCCTGTCCGCTCTCAGATAACCACACATTTGCATCTTGTATAAATCCATCAAATATATGCATCTTTTCTTGCAGCCGCTTTTGCTTTCCCATTTCTTCTTCAGGCAGTTGAAGGTCAGTTAATGATTTGTGAGTTGCCTTTAATTCATCACACAACCTCATAAAGTTAATTGTAACTGTATTTCCTTTGCATTGTCTTTATAGTTCATAAGATCTTTCAGTCTTTCCATTAACTTCTTTACTTGTCTGTAGCTGAAGTTTCTTGCTTTTTGACAGTTTACAATGAACAATTCCAATCCTTTGGCAGTGTGAGTGATAATCCTTTTTTCTCTCACAGATTGTAGTCCAACAGCGCCATCTTGCGACGTGACGTCAGATTTCACAGACATGATTAATGTTCACTGTTCCTTTAAATTTCGTTTTCTCTTCTCCGTTTGCAGACAGCGTGCTGTTTCAAACAGCTGACATCTTTGCAGCATTAAAACCATTTAGGCCTACTAAGCCATTGTCCAATACAGCTTAATGTCTCCAATACAATCCACTTATCATGCTGCACAGTGCACATACCCGGCCACTTTCCCAAGCCTCATCCCAATACCCCTCCTCGACTCCTCTCTTCCCCTCCTCCGGGACTTGACCCGGAAATCGATCAAGACACGCCATGTTGAAGGACGTCCGGAGGAGTCGAGGAGGGGTGAGGGCATGGATGTATAATAAGAACTGGATACAGCGTGGGAGGCGGGGCCTCATTCATTCCTATGAGAGTTGCTCAATGGCGCATGATGACAAAATGGCCCAACTTTTGAGAGAGCGAAACGTCACAGATTACCCGGCATGCCTGAGAAGTACCCGTATTTGCACTCATAGAGCATGCGCAACTTTGACCACGCCGCCCAAAAGGCTCGTTCACATTAAGCACGTGCATTTGCGTACACGTAACAGCACTGCGCGTTCATGACAGCATGGTACTGGATTTATATGAACGAGGCGGCAGTTAGCAGCTAGCGGCTAGCTAGTTAATTATGCTAAGTTACACATCAATCGTTATGTACTTTTATATTACGCTGACATCAGGATCTAGTGATATCCAAGCAACAGAGCTTCATTTAGCATGATACTTGTGTGGGTTGTACATGAAACCACTTGGTAATATATAAAAATGTATATGTTGAAGCCTGTTATGATCAATTGTGAGTTAAAACTTTATCTAAAAAGTAAAGCTGATGATGGATTACTGTGGTGGAGTTAAAATAACAATAGCCTATTTATTTTGAAATGTGATGGAGTAAAAGAATAGTAACTGTGACTATTCATGTTAAGTAGCCCACAAGTAACTAAAACAATTGCAAGTGCAATAAGAAGCTACAGGAACGTTAATCTACGTCGGTAATATTGACTTTATTTAATACAACATTTACGGTACAACATTTACATCATACAGCCCATGTAGTATAATATTTTACAAATGATGAATTACAGCAAACATGTGCAATATATCCATTATTACAACTCCGTGGGATGGCAGTAAGGCGATATGGTCCGTTGTTATTGTGCATCCATGGGTAAAGAGAAATGCATGTAAATTATCCAACGAGTTACAGACCACTCTTTCCCAATGTAAGTCAATGGGAAAAAGTGTTTCCGGGCCCAGCAACCAAACGGAAGTGTAGTACCGCAGTTTGGCAACAATGAATATTCTCATCAGACTCCGGCGCACTTCCTGGGGGCTTGGGTGAGGGAGGAGGGGTGAGAGAGGAGGGGTGCGGGAGGAGACGAAAGGGAGGATACCAAGCCCCCAGGAAGTGCGCCGGAGTCTGATGAGAATATTTGTTGTGGCCAAACGGCGGTACTACACTTCCTTTAGGTTGCTGGGCCCGGAAATACTTTTTCCTATTGACTTACATTGGGAAAGAGTGGTCTGTAACTCGTTGGATAATTTTTTTTAAACTAAATAAACTACCCAGTATGAACACTTGTATAGCCCTTATTAAAAACATTCGTTCCTCAAGTTGTAAAAATGTGCTAATAACGTTATTCTGAGAGTTATTTCTCTCTGCATTATGAACGTGCATCTAACCCATGGGACCGCGCCGCCTGGCACGTTCATGTTACGTGTTCAGCACTACATGCGTTTGTCTTTACCATAGACTGGTCTTTACCCATGGATGCACAATAAGAAAGGACCCATATCGCCTTACTGCCATCCCACGGAGCTGTAATATTGGATATATTGCACATGTTTGATGTAATTCATCATTTGTAAAATATTATACTACATGGGCTGTATGATTAAATCTTGTACCGTAAATCTTGTATTAAATAAAGTTAATATTACCGACGTCAGAGTCCTGCATCGGGTCGGGTACACGGGTGACCCGAAAAAACGCTTTTTTCTGGGTTCGGTTCTGGGTAAAACAAAGATGATGCGGGTCGGGTCGCGGGTGTTGCATAATAAATATATTAAAACAATAATAATTTTGTTTAATGTTTAAAATCCTCAGACCTCTCCCCCTGCGGGACCGCGCATAATCATAACCTCTGCAGCGCATCAATCTGCTGCTGTGCGCGCCACATTCGAACTGGCTGAGGTGAAGCTCTCTAGCGGAGAATACAGCATTTTCAATAACACTTCCTCAAGAGCGAAATCCAGCGTCTGGGAGGCTTTTGGTTCCTAGATGAGGAAATCACCAACATCCCACGCTTTTTGAGACAAATATGCAACAGCGTGTGTTAATAATTGCACGTTTTCACTGCTCATATATAGGCTATGCGGGTTTGGGTCGGGTTGCGGATCTTGTGCCGACGGGTCGGGTCGGGTTGCGGAACTAATTGGCAATATGTGCGGGTAGCGGGGCGGGTTCGGTATTGCACGTTGCGGGTGCGGGGTGGGAGCGGGTCTTGAAAATCAGACCCGTGCAGGACTCTGCGTTTGATTAACGTCCCTGTAGCTTATTATTGCACTAAGAAGCGTATTGCACTGTGTATATATATATATATATATATATATATACAGTGCAATAATTATTTCATGCTAAATGAAGCTCTGTTGGATATCACTAGATCCTGTTACAGCGTAATATAAGTACATAACGATTGATGTGTACATTAGCATAATTACTAGCTAGCCGCTAGCTGCTAACTGCCGCCTCGTTAATATCAAATCCATCATAATAACAACCCATTACCATGCTGTCATGAATGCACGGTGCTGTTACGTGTACGCAAATGGAGGTGCTTGATGTGAACGAGCATTTTGGTTAAAGTTGCGCATGCGCTATGAGCGCACATACGGGTACTTCTCAGGCATGCCGGGTAATCTGTGACGTTTCACCATGGATGTATAATAAGAACTGGATACAGCGTGGGAGGCGGGGCCTCATTCATTCCTATGAGAGTTGCTCATTAGCGCATGATGATAAAATGGCCCAACTTTTGAGGGAGTGAAAAACAGACGTCGTTTAAAAGTGACGTTTGAGTGAATGAGGACATCCCAATTAATACCTGAGGAATCCTCTGTCCTCGCGTCACCTCCTTGTGTCTCTCGCTCGCATCTTACGGAGGCGGAGCTAAGACGCAAGGAAGGGAAGCGAGTGAGGGAAAGGAGGAGTCGAGGAGGGGTATTGGGATGAGGCTCCAGTCTTGGCTCTCGGCGTCTTCAGTGAGCGCAGGTGGGAACAATCGCCAGCTGATTGCGGCGTGACTTCAGATGATCCGGGATGACGATGTCGATTGTGCAATAATCCAATTGTTTGTTTCCGGTGAAAACGATCCTTAATCCAATGTGAAGTGATTCTTATTGTCCAGTTTTACTCCTAGAGTACGATTCCACTTCATGTAATGGCAATTTCCTGTTTCTATGTCCTATATATGTTTGCCATTACTTCACAGAAGGGCTGAAGAGTGATCCAGACGCAGACACAAACAGATGACTTTCCGGTCCTTTGTTGCAGTTTATAATGAGGTTTATTCAGGATTTACATACCAGGGTTTAATTGTACAGTTCAGTTGTTGTGTGGTGAGCATCTGCCGGGCTGATGGAATCAGTATGCTCTCTCCTTCTGTGTCCTTCCTCTCCTGTCACCTATGACCTCTTTATATACACCCGGTGCAGCTAAACCCCGCCACCAAGTGTTCAAAAATAATATTGCACTATACGTATAACTTAAATAAACTGACACACCAACAACACCCATAAAATGGCTCCTACAAAAACATTAAAATGATTCCATGTTGTTCTGTCTTTCCAATGACTGACATCCGTCTCCTTTTGACTGCTATAGCCTTAGTGGCCTCTTGGGGCAGGCTAGTGTGTTCCCAGTTGAAAAGTTTGTGAGGGATTTCCATTCTGCCATTTTGTTTGAGAGCCACATCAAGGGTGTTTCTCAATACCGAGTACGCTTGCTTGGTAGCACATGTATGCCGAGTACGCTTGCTTGGTAGCACATGTCTTCCAAGTCACTTGCTTCAGAAGCGAGGCAAGAATACTTCCTGGCATTCGGAAAATGACGAGTGGAACAGGCTAGCAAGTGTGCAGGTGTGCGTCATATGAGAGGCCCCGCCTTACATTTTCCGCCACAGATTTGGGGAAATTGGTCTGTGCGCAAAGCATTGTGGGGATTTTAAGACCGCGGAGTCTACACATGTGCAGCCTCGAGATGTCTCGTTACGAAGTACGCCGGGCTCGGTAGAATTCCTATGCTGGACATTGGAACAGTCCTTCGGCGGCACTCAATGACATAGTATGCTTGAAATAGTGGCTCTGGAGCAGCTTTACTCGACATTGAGAAACACCCAGGGAGTATGGCTTAAGCCATCTTAATCGCATATTTTTCACCAACTCTCCTTCTGATAGTCGCTTCTTTACTTTGGCAAGCTGGAGTGAGAACACGTAACAACACGCCTACCCAACATGACCAATATTTTACATTTCTATTCAATCTGGCATGAAAGCGAACACGGCTGGAGAGTACAAGTCAAAGTGATCAAAACAAATAAATGGTGAATCGAGCAAAGCTGTCTTTTGGTTATTTATTTGAAGCTTCAAATACACGATACAATAATTAAATTATGTCACAAGTCGAACAGAGTATAAGATAGTCTGCCCGAGAGTGAGCAGTACAATGAAAAAGCAGAGGTTATATATGAAAAGAGTGGGAATGTTATAACTCTTGTGTTCACACGGCCAAATTGTTATGAGACACCTTCTGGCCTTGAGCAGATAGCATAACGGTTCTCAGAGTAGGGAAGTTCTGGTGTGACTGTGTATGAGTCTCCCAGTAGTCAAAGCAGCTCTTTGGCCTTGACGCGTCTGGGAATAAACCCATAAGAGAATATAATAGAATGATAATAGTAAAAGCACAACAAGAAATAAGAAGCATTTGGTTTAAGCATATGAAGGATATAATAATAATGATATAATAAAAATGTCCACTACATTCTCCCCTTTTGATCATACTTGATCAATAAAAAAACAAATGACAGGACAGACTGATATAACACATCAATGAATACACTCCATCGCTGGTTTAAGTAAACACATCACAAATATATCATAGAAAACTGGTTGTTTTTGTGGAGGACAGACTCCAATATAATGTAAGCATAAGAGAGGAGATACACACATGATTATATTGATAAATCGGAATCAGACTCTTCTGATTCTAGCTGGTCTATCTCACTGTGGCGCAAAGGATTGTCGTGTAATGGAATAGTAGTATACTGAACGAAAGCTGAGGATACCATGCTGGAAACGCACTTCTTCAGTATTGGGATAATCAAACAGGTACAACTGATTAATAGGCCAAAAATGATTGGGGCTTTGCTCGATTCACCATTTATTTGTTTTGATCACTTTGACTTGTACTCTCCAGCCGTGTTTGGGTCCTAGATTTCCATAACACAATCACACACCTATTTGTCAAAAGCAGGGACGCAGCTACATAGTTCAAGCCTTTTGCCCTTTCAGTAAAAAATCACAATTTCATTTCAAACCTTTATTTATCCAGGTGTATCCCATTAAGATCATTGATCTCTTTTTCAAGGGAGATCTGCTCAAGTAGGTTCCACTTGAAACATAAACACATAAACAGAACAACAAAAAGGACATCATACAGCATCATTACAGGGTTTACAATTTACATAACTATCCACATGAGCAGGTACCAAAATCTTCCGATTGAGTAGCATCCAACCGAGCTTTAAAAACATTTAGTGGTACCAGATTGCTCAGTTTCCGTTTCAATTGCAGACTATTCCAAGACAAAGGAGCTGCGCATCTAAATGCTATCTTCCAGACAGTCCTAGCAGTTGGCACATTTAATAAAACTACAGCATGCGATCTCAGGCAGTAGCCACTTACAATTCGCCGTGAGATCAGGGAGCAGAAGTAGGATGGAAGTTTCCCTAACATGGCTTTGTATATAAAAATGTACCAGTGACTGAGCCTCCGTACAGTTAGCGAAGGCAAACCAGCCCTTGCATACAGGGTACAGTGATGGGTTAATGCTTTACAGTTTGTCACAAATATCAGTGCACTGTGATACGCAGCATCTAACTTGACTGGGCAGGTGCATTCATATAAATCAAATCACCATAGTCCAGCACAGGTAAAAAGGTCACAGTGACTAGCCTTTTCCTGGCTTCAAGCGAGAAACAGGACTTGTTTCTGTAGAAGAAACCTAGCCTAACCCTCAGTTTTTTAAGCAGGTTATTGACATGACGTTTAATACTAAGGTATTTGTAACAGGTATCCACTTCAATTTTTATTCCTTGCGAAGTTACAATATCTACAACAGGCTCTGGTGTCTTTTTAGCTTTTGAAAAGAACATTACCTTGGTTTTATCAACATTTAAAAGAAGCTTTAGTTCAGAGAGCTGAGTCTGAATAATGTTAAAAACAGCTTGTAATTCAACAGCAGCCTCCTTAATGGAGGGACCAAGACAAGACAAGGATACAATGAATAAGTTAATCTTCATCACAACAGTGTGGTAAAGAGAAAGGACATGTAATAGTTTATTTCTTAAAGGTCCCATGTAATGGCCATTTCTACTGATCATAATTCCATTGTTGAGGTATACCAAAATAGATTTATACTGTGCAATTTTCCAAACTCACATTGGTTTCTCATACAGCATCTTTGTAAAGTATGTGTATTCACTGGTATTCACTCTCTGTCCTAAACGGCTTGTTGGAGCTCCTGCCCCCCCCCCCCTCTTGTGAGCCCAGTGTGCTCTGATTGGTCGCGACGTTGAGAGGCTCGTTGCTGCGAGCTGCAGACAGGCTTCCGTGTCTGCGATACAGCGAGAACAAGCTAAACTCATCCTGAGCACACACAAACACTCACAGCCGAAGTAAAAACAATAAGTGTGGCTTGAAAGGTTTATAACGCTGTGAGCATGGGTCTGCGGAGAGCATTTATCCGCGATCCCAACGTAGTAGCCCGAAAAACGTTTATCCATTTAAACAGTTGTGGTAGATACCTTGTTTGTTTTAAACATCATAAATACAAAAACAACAATGAATACTTACAGGTTGTGTACCCGAATCTCCCGCTGGTCCAAACAAAGTAGGAACAGCATCGTTCTTCAGTGGCCTAAGCTGTACATATCCGGCATGAATCACTGAAAGGTTTGGGAAGCTTTGTTTCGTGAAAGGCTGGCAGAGGGTGTGGCCTCTGGGTATCCCCATGTCAGAGTACCCAGGAAGAAAAAGAGAAATCTCCACCGAGGAGAAACTCTGTGTTAGAGTTTTACTCCCTACAGGGTGTACTTTGAGGGTTTTTGACTCTGTAGACCGTTTTACATGCATAAAAACCTTCATAACACACAAGGGGACGGGTAATAACCGGAAAAGCATGACATGGGACCATTAAAAAAGGTAACTGTCAATCATCCGTCAATCAGCAAGACTAGTTTCTGAAGTGCAGTGAAAAACAAAAATTGTCTTTTGAGAATTGAGACTGTGCTCGCATTGGCTAATGATGTTTCTCATGTGATACAGAAAAACTATAAAGGTCAGCTTCCAGGTCAGAAGTGCTTTAGTGAAGGGGAGGGTGGTTCATGATGGGTTGGATCACTATCATATTATTCAATCTGCTTGCAAGGACAATGTCGGAAAACCAAACATGCAATTTCATTGGGCAGAAAGGGTTTATGGAGTTTTCAAAAGAAGGTGATCTTATTATAGGAGGAGTATTTTCTATAACCAGTACTCGTAAACTGAAGGATAATGGCTACCAGGCTTTGCCAAATGAATACTGCACAGGGTAAGTGCTTAAAATATAATCTATAAAAATGGAATGCAATTTATGAAAATCGCAAGTTTAACAATATGTGTGTGTCTGGTGTGTTTCAGCTTTAATAACTTCTTTATTAGTAAAGTTCCAATACTTAACATTATGTTTTCAGGTGGCATGCCAGGGAATTGAAATTCGCCAGAACGGTGATTTTCACTGTGGAAGAGATAAATAGAGATACTAAGCTTCTTCCTGGAGTTAGTCTGGGTTATAGGTTGTTCAATGGCTGTGGGAGTGAAAACCTGGTACACGTAGCTGCAGAAGCTGTAAATGGAGACGACTCAAAAGGCTGCAGAAGTCACATCCAGGCTCTCTTAGGCCATTCATCTTCTGGAGTGAGTGAAGGCATAAACAGCATACTAAGCCCACTATCCATTCCACAGGTGAGTAGATACAACTGTAGTGTCCAATATGTTGCTTTATATATATATTTCCATCTTTAAAATATTTGTATTCTTATTTGCTGTATTTTGCATGTTGTTGTTGTTTTTGCTTTGAAGGTAAGCCATCTTGCAACATGTGCTTGTTTGAGTGACAGAAGACGGTACCCCTCGTTCTTCAGAACTGTGCCAAGTGACCACTTCCAAATCATCGGTATTGTGCAGCTCATGAAATATTTCGACTGGCGTTGGTTTGGGATTATTTACGCTAACTCTTTGTACTCAGAACAAGGAACCGCTCAACTCATTAAGGAAGCAAAAAAGGAGGGCATATGTGTTGAATACACATTACCTTACTCATGGAGATTAAATGGAAGGCAGATGTCTCCTTTTGTAAAGACAATAAGGGAATCCTCGTCAAATGTGGTCCTGTTGTTTATGTCTTTGTCTCTTACCAGGTCATTGCTCTCAAGAATTGAAAAACATAACATAACTGGAAAGCAGTGGCTAGGTAGTGAGTCTTGGATCACACAAGTAGACCTAGCTTCTGTCAAGATAAATAACATTTTGCAGGGGGCAATGGGCTTTGCCCTGCCTCAGTCATCTATACCAGGTCTTGCTGAATTCTTGCTCAACTTTAAACCTGCGGATGAACCAGAGAGTGCTATGGTTAAAGCAATTTGGGAGATGTTTTTTGACTGCACCTTCTCGTCATCAAATATCTCTACTATGTGCACTGGCACAGAGGATCTCAGGACTATCTCCAATGGCTACACAGACGTGACACAATTCAGGGCTGAGAATAACGTGTACAAAGCTGTGTACTTGGTGGCATATGCCCTTCATGCACTTTTGCAATGTAAAAATGGCTCAAATCCTACCACAGGCAAGCCCTGTGTAAACAAGAATGAAGTTGAGCCTAAGCTTGTAAGTTAGGTTTTTATTTGAATATAACTTATTTTTTTATTATTGAGTGATTCTTGGTTTTTGCGGTAAATGCAAAAAATACATAAATATCATATTATACATATAAGGTATTAGAGTACCATTCGAATGTTAAGTCTATGATTGCTAAATTGATCATTGTTCCTCTATAGGTGTTGGAACACATTAAGTACGTGAACTTCACAACAGAGAATGGAGCGAAGGTTTTCTTTGATGAAAATGGAGACTCAGTTGCTCAGTATGAATTAGTTAACTGGCAGATGAAAGAAGATGGCTCTGTGGATATTGTAAATATCGGTCAATATGATACCGCTTTTCCAGAGGGGGAAAAGTTCAAACTAAAAAAGAACACCACAATTGTTTGGGGAGGAAACAAGAATAAGGTAAAGTCAACAGAGTGTCAGTCCCCACATACTGTATATGCAAACTGTGAGATGGATAGAAGGTCTTTACTTGATAAAAAACGAATTGATATGTCAGATTTGTTTGATGATTAAAAACACATATCATTGTATTGTATATGTCGTAACCCACACACGATAACAGACAAAAGTTCTTATAATCATAACAGTTCAAATTGAAATGTAATGTACAAAGTACTTTAAAAAAGCTAATTTAATTGTGTTCCTTATACTTTATAAGAACTTAATGAACTATATGTCCATGATATACAAAAACATTTTGTTTCATTTGTGGGTTTTACATGCCGGACTTTACTTTTTCAGGTCGTAAGGTCTGTCTGCAGAGAACCATGCCCACCAGGGACTCGTAAGGTCATGAATAAGTTGAAGCCTGTGTGTTGCTTTGACTGTTTTGAGTGCCCTGACGGAACAATAAGTAATGAGACAAGTGAGTAAATAACTGAAAATTGAATATTTTCATGTGTTTTGTAGTGATATATGAAAGAGCAACAATACATTCATATTTTTTAATATAATATAATATATGTACATTTTATTGTTTGATTATTTCTTATTTTAGTGTAATGATTGCATTTCTCTTTCACAGATTCCCCTGATTGTTTGATCTGTCCACCTGAGTTTTGGCCAAATGAAAATAAAGACAAGTGTCTTCCGAAATTGACTGAATACCTGTCTTACAAAGAAATCATGGGAGCACTTTTATCTGGATTTGGTTGTGTTGGCGTTTTTCTATCTCTTCTGACATCAGTCATATTTTTGACTCACAAAGAGACTCCTATTGTGAGGGCCAACAACTCTGAGCTGAGCTTCCTGCTGCTCTTCTCCTTGACTCTGTGTTTCCTGTGTTCTCTGACCTTCATCGGCCAGCCCTCTGAGTGGTCCTGCATGCTGCGACACACAGCCTTCGGCATCAGCTTTGTCCTCTCTATCTCTTGTGTTATGGGGAAAACAATAGTGGTGCTATTGGCCTTCAGGGCTACACTTCCAAGCAGTAATATGATGAAGTGGTTCGGGCCTGCCCAGCAGAGACTCAGTGTTCTGAGTTTTACTCTAATACAGGTTATAATTTGCATACTTTGGCTGGCAATCAATCCTCCGTTTCCCTTTAAAAATATGAACCACTATAAGGATAAGATTATTTTTGAGTGTGCCCTGGGATCACCTGTAGGGTTCTGTGCTGTGTTAGGATACATAGGGCTCTTAGCTGTGTTATGTTTTCTACTTGCTTTCTTTGCTAGAAAGCTGCCTGATAATTTTAATGAAGCAAAATGTATCACATTCAGCATGTTGATATTCTGTGCCGTCTGGATCACCTTTATCCCAGCTTATGTCAGCTCTCCTGGGAAGTTCGCTGTGGCTGTGGAGATATTTGCTATTCTGGCCTCCAGTTATGGGCTACTATTCTGTATATTTGCACCCAAATGTTTTATTATTGTACTCAAACCTGAACTGAACACAAAAAAACATCTGATGGGGAAAACTGAATCCAATTAAATACAAATAAAATAAGTATTTGATTTGATTTATGGTTTGGCTTGAATGTTGCAGTGACACTAATTGTTACAAACATATTAGCTAAAACAAAACATTACATTTTAGATGATTCCATATAGTGAATCCTACCTATCTGGTGCTACAGTACTGACATTAAAGACATTTAGGATAATTTGTATTTCGTATTAATAAATCAGTTAAAAGTTTAAACCATCCATGACTTTCTGTGTTTTCATTTCAACTTTATTTATATTTCACAAAAACATGTAAAAAATGGTTTTATAACCTCTCGTGCGCTGTTGGTTATTTAGTAGCCCCAAATATATTAAAGCTATTAAAATAAAACATTGTAACTGTCATGGTTTTGGATTTTTGTTTTCATTTTCCACCTTTTTGTTTTGACATGTTTTCATCATTGGCCCTTTCTCATTTCATCAAATCCCCCTCCTCTCTCCTCGGCTCCCCTCCTCGACTCCTCCGTTCGCATCTCCTGTGGGCAGGACTAAGTCTCGAGGATAGGAGTCGAGGAGGGGAGTTAGAGAAATGAGAAAGGGCCCTTGTGTCGCTCTGATCCTACTTCCTGTGTTTGACTTCCTGTCGTCAGTTTCCCTCCTGTGTCTGATTGTGCCTCATTGTGTTCACCTGTTGCCCTTGTGTTTCTGCCTCCCCTGCCAGCTGTGTCTTCGCCTGTGATTACCCTTCTTGTGTATTTAGTCTTGTCTTCCCCTGTGCTCCATGTCTGTTCGTCATCATTTCATGTCCCTGTCACCTATGCTTGTCCGTGTCTCCTGCCTGTTCCCGTCGTAAGTTTGTTCCTGTCTGTCGTGCTCCCCGGTTTTGTTTCTGGTAATTAGTTTCTTGGTTTTTCCTGCCTTCGGTTTTTGTTAATAAAGCTCGCTTTTTGTTACCTTACCTTTTTTAGTCCTTTTTTAAACTGCACTTGGGTCCCATTTTCCACACACCCTGACAGTAACCTTACTTTATTCAGGGACATTACTTTGCAGACCATGTTCCAGTGGCGGCCGACCCATAGGGGCGCTAGGGGTGCCGCCCCACCTCTTCCCACATTCTAGATTCTCATTAAAAAATACTTACATTTTAATGAATTTTATACTTTTTTTTTTTTAACAAGGTACATATTATAGCTGGTGTCAGTAAAATGTATAATCTACGATAAAATATAGATTACAATTGCTTTACGATGTCTAAAGTTAACCGAGGTAATAGCTTGAAATAAGGTCTGTTGAAAACGAACCTGTTTGATAAATGCACGTTTTGTCTACCCTACTACCCTACTTTTATAATTTTCTAATCATAAATCTAATCGCCAGAAGCAAAATGCTAACGTTATGCTATAAACGAACTACAGCAGGGTCGCACGACTTCAACGTCACGCCAACTTAAAATCGATATTCAAAAATACAGATTCAAAATTGTACAAGTTGAAGTGTTTGTTTTAACAGTTTGCAAGAGCGCAGGTACTTGCTTTCAAGCAGAACAGGGGCAAACACACTTAGCGGAGTGTTTCCATGTTTGGCGTAATGACGTACAACGTCCTCGACAACTTCTGTAGTCCTATTCAGCCACTTGTTAACAACCATCGTTTTTCAGACACGTAAACTCTTCAAAAATCACCAGTCAGGTCACTGCTGATGTATTTAATGTTGTAGAACAAAACGTGATCCGCCTCTTAAATTTGTGTCAACCACAGACCTTATTTCGAGCTTTTTTCCAAAATCTTATGGAGAAATCCCATTGACGAGGGAACCAGTAGTGGTAAAATCAGGGCTTCCCCTGGCCAACTTGTGGCCCCATGCAAAAGTTATGTGATGAGGCCCTCTGTGTCGCGAGCATCGACGGCAGAGGTGGCGGGTAAGCCTTCCCAAATATTTTTGGCGCATCCTGGTAAAATAAAAATATAATGTATAATGTTTGTGTCTTTGACATTAGCGCTGCTATGCAGCCACCTGTGCCCTGTTCTACGAAGCCAGTTCAACATACCCTGGATATGTTTGAGTTATTTTAAATAACCCTAACAAACGAGATCTCGCTAAGCGGTCCTAAGACGCTGGTTATCAACTCGCTAAATCAAGCCAGGGTTTCTCTTTCCAGCTGAGAGCGCGTTCACGTGAAAGGGGTGGGGTTAGCAACATTTGACCAATCAAATCAAGTGTTTATATTTGAGCTAACAACGTGTCCAGAGATCAAAGGTTTCCATGGTGATGTGCAGTAATCAGTGAGAGGAGAGCATTTTCATTGTTCTGAATGAGAGATAAACCTCTTACATGTGAACGTTTTGTTGAAGAACCGTAACAGATATCGGTGAAATTTCAAAGCGTGAAGCATGTCAAGGAACTTGAGCATCTGAAGTGTACTTCTTGTGTACTTTCAGGTTAATAATGTGGCCTTTTTGGCAGATTAACTAAAGGTGTGCGGGTGCTGTGGTGGGGAAAGATGAGGCTGAACTTACAAAGGGGTTTAATGGAGACATGTTGAACGTTTTTGTCACTTCATGCCCTCAAGAAGCAGTTTGTTTAATTATTTTTGCTTAATTTCTTTAAATGTGTCAAGCTACGAGATGTTTTCCTACGTTTCTCATGAAAGATTATGTCTCAGGAATGTAGGGTTTGGGAATTATGGCAGGTTTAAAAGAAAATATGAAGGCAAAATTAAATCTGTCCTCCACTCTAGCTGTGACATCACGCACTCTAAAATCTGAAGAAGGCCTCTTCACCAAGGTCTGAACAATGTGTAATATCTCTAAGTACGGATCAGATTTAAAAGTTGTGTTACATGAATAATGTCAGAAAGATGTGTAACTTTTTAAGTATGAAGGAGCAGTTAGCAGTTGAAGTTGCATGAAGATTGTTCAAGTCTGAAGAGTTTCTCCATTGACTTCCATGTTAAAAATGTGGTGAATTATGGGATTTATCTCTGGAATTATGAAAGTTATGAATAAGAAAAGTAATAGCCATCGATTCCCGACCGAGCTGAACGTTTTGATGTTCCTGCAATGTGGAATGTAGGAGAAGAAGAGGTGCAAAATAACCCGACGGAATAATAAATAATTTTGTGCGTAGCATAACAGATAGTTGGAATGCTGTATCTGCATTCTCACTAAATTAAGTAAATGTAACACCATTTTCACCCCGGTTACGCGTTTCATTTGCCCTGTGCGATTTGCGCTGTAACTGATGAAAGTGGGGGATGTTGGCTTATCTGGCGCTGTTGTTATTAGCATCTGATGCTAGCTGCGCTAACGGATATAAGAAGAAGATGTTTCTACAACAAGGAGTCAGACTGAGATGCTCAGTGAGGTAAATGACTCTCAGTGTTTAGATAGTTAACTTTAGTCTAAGTTATCTCAGTGAGCCCCAAACGTTTGGATCACAATTTATGTAAACACATATTTCCAAGGCACTCCTTTATAATGATTGGAATAAAACATGTTTGAAATCATTTAAATGTAGACTATAGGAAAGTAAACCAAAACTATTGTTTAAAACTGGAGAGATACAAAAATATGCATAAATAAATAAATGTTAACTAGGCCTAGATAAAATGGGGGGGGTGCAGCTAAAATCTTGCCTAGGGCATCAAATTGGCTAGAACCGGCCCTGGATTACAGGCTTAACCCTTGGTTGTGCAGCCTGATGGCTACAGGCACAAAGGACTGTCAGAGGCACCTACAGTAGTGCTGTGTCGAGAAGGGATGAGTCTGTGACTGAACGTATTCCTCACATATGTCCAAAGCCAGACTCCTAACAATTGCACACATTTTCAACACATCATGTATTTGGTTGATTACAGACAAGCGGCTACAAGGGATTTAAATGTCATATAAAAGATATTCTGCACCAAACTATTTTAAATCTATAGTCTTCATCTCCACAACTTTTAATAGATGTATTAAACTGCTTGTCAGGGTAATAAACTCTTGTGTGCTAATTATTGGTCACCCAATCTGGAAACATTAAAGTGCCACAAATGATTATTACCATGTTAAGTTATGTGATTACTTTTTGAACAATATCATTATTTTCTCAGAAATGTATAATTGTATTATAAAACCAATGCACTACCGCATGTTTTGGTTTTCAGATTTGTTTGAATAAAACACCTTGTATTTAATATTTTCAGATATTTTCATGATTATGGATTTTACATTTTCTTTTCATTATTGTGCACATATTCAGCTAGAAAAAAAACGTCTTCGGTTCTAAGTTTGCATACATTTTTAAAGGATATGAGTTACCCAATCAGATGATGCAATTTCATTTAAAACTTTTTGACATATTTGTCTTACAAACGGTCAGCGAAAAACCTTTGCAAAGCAAGAACAGCAAAGCGCTCTGACATCATTTAACAGTGATTCAATAAGAGGACCTCCATCATCATCATCATCATCATCATCATCATCATCATCATCATCATCATCATCATCATCATCATCATCATCATCATCATAAAAAAAAAAAAAAAATGTTTTTAATTTTTTTTTAAATGTCTCGGGAATAATGTGCAGTACCGGAGTCCACCAGAGAGGCAGCCGCTGCGGGACATTAGCCTGCGTACTGCGTAGCCTTCCCTGCCCTGAAGAAGAAGTGATCCTTCCTAGTGCCTGACAAGTTTTAAGCTAATAGCCTATAAAGTTATGGATATTAGAAAGTTATTTTCATCGAAGCAGGCACCACAAGCAGCAGCAGCAGCAGTATCAGCAGCTGACAACAATGTCATCACCAGCAGTGAAGAAATGGATGATGTTTCAGGTTTGTGAATCTAATGGTGATATCTGCACTCTGGCTGACTGAGTAAGAAGTGAAAAAGAGTGATGTAACGTTAATGTTATAGCGAGTAAACATGGAGTAACCAAGGCAAGGCAAGTGTATTTATATAGCACCTTTCAACACAAGGCAATTCAAGGTGCTTTACAAAAATGAAAGACATTCAGACAAAGGCATTTAAAAACAGTAAAAGATAATAAAAGAAACATTAAAAGAAAAAATACATGAATAAAAAGTTACAGTGCAGTTTAAGATATGAATAGTTCACACAGAAGTTCCACTTTACTGATGAACACAACAGCTCAGTTTAAATTAAAAGCAGCGACAAAAAGATAAACCACACTAAGTCAATACCCTTATATGTTAGTATGTATACAGAACATGACTAAAAATTATTCTAAGATGTAATGTTAACCCTTCATACCTCAGTCTACTTTTAAGACACTAAAATAACGTATTCCAATTTGTATTTTGTTTTCGCGCGTGGAATTATACCGGCTCTCGTTTCAGTACACATAACAACGGAACCATAGCAACGGAACTGACAGGCAACACTCTGAATCCGATTGGCTGTGACTGCATCCACTCAGAGTGCCCGATTCAGAAACGTGACTCTCTCTCACTCTTTACGTCACAAACAAAGATGGTGGATGAGAATAGATCTATAAAACGATAAGCAATGCGCAGTGGATCGGAAGAGGACGGTGTGTCGGCGTTGTTTGATTGCGGTGCAGTATGCTAATAGGAACACACGCCAAACATGCTATATCACATCAGAAGGCATCACCCAGATTTGCCAATCACCGAAGCCCGGCAAAAGACAACAGCAGTTCAACAGCTGATCCCCGTTGTTTTTAAGAAGCCAATAGACATGAAAGCCGAGAGACCAAAATAAATAACGGAAGCTTTTGGCATATTTTTTCAACGACTTGAAACACTTTCTTATTATTTATGATGTAATATTTTCAAGACATTCTTTTTAGTTTTACAGCTTGATGAAACCTTTTGTTTGACATCAGCCATTATAGATACTATGGCCATCTGAGTGTGTGTGGTACTGTTTGTGGTTTGTTTTTAACTGTTTAATACAGTTAATTATTAAAAATGTCAGAGTTCCTTATTTTTAAACTGAAACTTGCACTACTGTTCAAAAGTAAATAACAACAAACCTGGAATTATGCATTTGGGACTTTTTTTTGCTTTTTCTTGTTGTACCGAACCGTACCGAACCGTGACCCCCAAACCTAGGTACGAACCGAACCGTGACTTCTGTGAACCGTTACACCCCTAGTCCCCGGTGTTCCAGGGAACTCACCAAGTGTCAGAAAACACAACCCTCTCTCTTTTCCTCCGTACCCAAATCTCTAAAAACGGGGCTGCAACGGATCTGATACAGACTGATCTTGAATTATTTTCTACGTCACAGAAGTGGTGCTCCGCTTATTGGTCAATTCTCCACCTATCAGGGGAATGTGGGGTTGGGCTACGGCCGGCCATTGCGCTGGAGACGCTGTAGTACATATGCCAGGCCTGGAAGTGGCGCTGTAGTCTGCCACAAAAGCAGCAAAGAAGACATGGTTGCCCTTCTGTTTATACTCTGCTCTGGCTCTTTCTCTCCCTCCCCGAGGCAAGCGTTTGCTCCCTCGCTGTAATTCTGTCCGGTAGTCCACCAGCGGCTCTTCCAAGGAACGAGGAACGAGGGGACCGTGCGGCAGAGTTTCAGTTAGATTTTTATTTCGCCGGTCAACATGTCCGTTAAAGTTGAAATCTTCCGGACAAAATTAGAAAAGTGCCGGTCAAAGGTCTTCTTTGTTATTTATTGAGCTTTAAAGCAAATGAATAACGACTCTATATAATAATAATATAAGAATAAAACACGGAGGACGGAGATCTCTTTTTCTCCCCCTCTTCTCCTCGCTGCAGCCCAGCAGCTGATCTCAGAGCATGCGCCCCTCTCCTGCAGGGGGGCATGGTGCAGCTCACAGAATCAGCCCCCTGCAAAAACAGGGCTGGAAAGAGCAAATAGAGCGAAATGAGGCATGGCTAAAATGCAGGATCCGTTTGGTATTTTGAAAGAAAAACTATTTATATACTTTATATAGGTATGGCCCTACAATATATTGTTCAAATATAGCATGATATGTCCCCTGTAAGGTATTATTAAGGTAGGGTTAATGTTGCTCTCAAAGTGCACCAGCTTGATGCTTTTAACTTCAATATTTAAAAAAAATTCTTCCCGGGCCCCCCTAGAGGAGGCGACGACCCCCCTAAAGGATGTTTGGTCCACCCCCCAAAAAATAGCACTTTACCCCTGCACCCCCCCCCCCCCCAACAACTCCTGGGCTAAGCCCCGGATCTCCTACAATCCTAAATCCGCCTCTCATCATCATCATCATCATCATCATCATCATCATCATCATCATCATCATCATCATCATCATCATCATCATCATCATCATCATCATCATCATCATCATCATCGTCATCATCATCATCGTCATCATCATCGTCATCATCTGCAGAAGCTCTGCCCATGAAAGGAGTATATAGTCTGTAATAATAACAATAACTATAACAAAGGTGTGTGTGTATGTATATGTGTGTGCCAGATTATTCCAGTTGATGTTGGACCGTTGCTGTGCTATGTTACTGTTTGTGATTTTTGTGGGAGCCTTTGGAGCAGAGAACACTGAATACTGTGAGATGCTGGGAGACCCAGTGTTTCCTCTGTTATCTATGGATGGAGATATTACAATTGGAGGAGCTTTCTCCATCCATAGCCAAATATCGAAGCCTTCTCTCTCCTTTACAGATGTTCCAGAACCTCTCACATGCTCCAGGTACAGTTTCATGTCTCTTTTCTTGTGTGTTGGTTTCATCACAGAATAAATAAACATGTAAGTAAGAACACTGTTAGTTAAAACAATTGTTTCTCTTTTCAGAATAGACTTAAGAGAATTTCGTTTTGCCCAAACAATGATTTTTGCCATCCAGGAGATCAACAATAGCAGCTCATTGTTGCCTAATATCTCGATTGGTTATAAGGTATTTGACAGCTGTGGTTCAACACTGACTTCAACGCAAGCAGTGATGGGTCTATTGAATGGACAGGAAAGGACTTTGGGTAAAACCTGCTCAAGCCAGTCATCTGTTCATGCCATCATCGGAGCCTCTGATTCCTCCTCAACAATTGTGATGCTACACATTTCTGGGATTTTCCAAATACCAGTGGTAAATGTTTATAATATTTCATGTTTGGACTGATTTCCCTTTTTTTATGCAAAAGGCTTCCAATTGTGTATATCTAGCATCGAACAACCATCAACAAAGACTTAATACTGGTATTATTGTGGTTTGTTTCAGGGCTATGCTTAGTTTAGGATTACATGGTTTGCACATATGCAGATTGAGGAAAAAGACAGACAATCGTGAACATTTATTTTTGCTAAAATGTGTTACTTAATACTTATCTGAAATCTAAAAAAATATGTTTTGTTTCCCTTCTTTTTTGTTAGATCAGCCACTTTGCCACATGCGCTTGTTTGAGTAACAGAAAGGAGTACCCCTCTTTCTTCAGAACCATCCCTAGTGACTATTATCAGAGCAGAGCTTTGGCCAAATTGGTAAAGCATTTTGGCTGGAAGTGGGTTGGGGCAGTTAGAAGTGACAATGATTATGGTAACAATGGCATGGCAACATTTATCACAGCCGCACACCAGGAGGGGGTCTGCATTGAATACTCAGAAGCCATATCAAGCACAGGCCCCAGTGGAAATGTTGCAAAGGTGGTCAGAGTGATAAAAAGTGGCACTGCAAGAGTTTTAGTTGCCTTCATAGCCCAGGGTGATATAGACATTCTGGTTGAGGAAGCCGTGAAGCAGAACCTCACTGGGCTGCAGTGGGTGGGCAGTGAGTCCTGGATTACGGCAGGTCGTCTGGCAACTAAGAGATACTCAGGAATCCTGACAGGGACTCTGGGCTTTGCCATCAGAAAAACAAAGATCACAGGCCTCAAAGGGTTTCTTTTGCAAGTAAACCCAGGTCAAGACCCTCATAATAATCTGTTGAGAGAGTTCTGGGAAGCCACATTTGGTTGCAGTTTTCAGTCCGGTCTCCATGGTCAGACCCTGTGCTCAGGCTCGGAGATACTAGAGGACATCAACAATCCTTTTACAGATGTGTCAGACCTAAGGATATCCAGCAATGTGTATAAGGCTGTGTATGCTGTGGCTCATGCCATGCATAACATGTTAAAATGTGGTGATGCCATGAATCCTCAGTGTATCTGGAAAGATGACTTTGAGCCAAAACAGGTAACAGGTTAATACATTCAGTAAATGATTTGAATAAAAAATAAATAATAATCTTACAATATTTCACCACTGTTGTGATTTGGTAGGTTGTGAAACACCTCCAAAGTGTGAATTTCACCCTTCAGTCAGGAGAAAGTGTGTATTATGATAGAAATGGAGACCCTGCAGCGACCTATGAGCTGGTGAACTGGCAGAGAAATCCAGCAGGAGATACTGTGTTTGTGGCTGTAGGGAGCTATGATGCATCACTACCAATTGAAAAGCAGTTTATAATGAATGGAATAAACACAACATGGGCTGCTGGATCCCTAACGGTAAAAAGAGTTTGGTATAAAATACTCATTGTGGAGGTCATTTTTCAAATACATAACTGTTCCCTGAGACATTTCCATAATTAATGACCAAATAAAAAGGTATATTTTCCAATGTAAATGTTGTCAAAATGTTCACATATATACTAATATACCTTCACTCTATATATTTCAGACTGGGATTGGCACTTTCACATTTTAGATTTATGTGTAAGATCAATGAGAACAAATATAATCTTTAGAGACACTAAGAAAGAAAATAACATTCATAAATTAAGGGCCAACTAACTTTGAGTAACTGATGAGTTGAGTGGTGTTTTTACAGAGGCCTGTGTCCGTCTGCAGTGAGAGTTGTCCGCCAGGTTTCCGGCAGGCTGTGATTAAAGGGAAACCCATCTGCTGTTTCTCCTGCATTGCCTGTGCTGCAGGAGAGATCACCAAATCCAACAGTGAGTAGAATCTATACTGTAACTCATTATATATTAATATATGTAAAAAAAAAAAGTATATATTTTCCAGTGTCAATCCAATAAGTCTCTAAACATTACAAGGCCATTATTTATTTCATAAAGTATGAGCTTAAAGAGCCTGTGACAGCATCCCAACAACTGTTGTGCAATGAAATATGGGGCTACTAGTCATCTCGAACCGTCAGTTTAAAAAAGAAAAAGCGAAACCGTTCCGTTAAATATCAATAATTTCGAACATCGCGGGGAAATTCCTTCGACTCATTTTGAAGTTTTGGGGGAAGCCGGAAGTGACGTCAACGCTTCACTGTGCGGCGAGAGAGCCAAACACGGACAAAGTGTGTTGTCATGCGTAGAAATGGTGAATTACTGAGTTTAGGCACGTTAATAACGTTTCAATGAAGTTGACTACAGTATATTCATATTTGTCAGTGCTTTCATGTCAATTCGGCGAACATATAAACATAAATGATCGTGGTGAAGATGATGATTACATTAGGATTACAAATCGGTAGTGAGAGCTACTGAATTTCCTCCCGTAGGATGTGATATAAAAACAAATCGATTATTTTTGTAGTTGTAAACTCAAGTGGATGAAACTACATTTATTAGTGCTTTCATGTCAATTCGGCGAACATATGATACATTAAATGATCGTGAGGATGATGATTAAAAATCGTTTGTTTGTGCCGGTCTGCATTTCCTGATGAGAAAACAAACCGATGCTTTTTGTAGTTGTAGTACACCAACATGGATTAAACGTGTGGTTTTTTTACCACAATGTTGGGGAAATTAATGGATAAAATGCACGGATTATTATTATTATTATTCCCCCTCCGATCGGGACACTAGGTCCACCGTTTCCCCGCAGCGAGGCTCCCCCCGTTGACAGTTTACGTGGGCTCAGGCCCGGTTCCAGAACAAAATGACTAAGGGTGCATCTGAGATTAGAGAGGGTGCAGTGGTAAAGTGCTATTTTTATAAGTGGGGAGTGTACCTAACACCCTCTATGGGGGTCCTCACCTCGTCTGGGGGGGTCCGGGGGCATGCTCCCCCGGGAAGATTTTTTTTTTTTAAATATTGAAGTTAAAACCATCAATCTGGTGCACTTTGAGAGCAACATGAAGAGATCTATGGATCTATGTGCTCTTTGCTTGATTCATGCCTTCCCAGTCCCTTATCACGTAGTGCCAGTTGTTGCAGCCAGTTGTGGTGAAGGCATCTGACTTGAACCGAAATGTCGACATGCATAGCAGAAGATGGCATCTTTTTTACATGAATATTCCAGCCAATCTCTGTTTTGAAACCATGAGCTGCAAAATGAGCGCCTCACCCCACTGGACAGGCGAGTTGGGTACTTTTTTAGATATACCTGGGCAGGCTCTGTTTTGCAGAGGTCCTCTGGCACTTGCGGGCCGCCGAGGGGTCGCGGTGTTTGGGGTAACGGACGAATCCCGATGGGCCGGTACCGAAGTGGGCCGGTCGGATAAGTCACTAGCACATCCCCCATAGGCGGCGCATGAGGCTCAGGTTTGGGAAGGCTAAATAACTTTTTTTACCTGACGCTGCCCGCCTCCGTCGTCTATAGAAAAGAGATCAACTCAGTGTGCGGAGTTTAAATCTCTCAAGTCATATTACAGGATAAAGGAAATACAGTTTAAACTGCCGTATGCAGAGAAGACGCCGACGTGTCGCACTTATCATTCATATTACATCATCAATCAGATTATCGATCATATAATATCATAATATATCATATATTTCCTTATCTGAGTCAGCTGAGCCGTATCTGGCCGTGCAACACTTACAGTGTCACATACTGTATGCAGAAGTATTATTTTAAGCAACACATTATGTTGACGAAACACTCGAGTCAAATGTAATTAAAGTCAGATCCACTCGTGTCTTAGACGTGAACGCGCTCTCAGCTGGAGAGAGAAACCCTGGCTTGATTTACCGAGTTGATAACCAGCGTCTTCAACACACTCTCACTCCCTAAGCGTCCAATAGCGACGTTTGGTCAGTGTCCGTGGCGTCCAATTGTGACACTCCTAGGCTCCTTCAGAGTCATAAAGGGACGCAAATAGCTTTCAACTGATTGCAATGTATTCCCATCTGCGTCGGGATTTGACGCTCATGGAAGCACGGCATTCGTTTATGCCGGCTGCCCTTAAAGGCAATGTGAGCATCCATTCCCATTGGATAACGGAGAATTTTACACCCGGAAGTAAGTACTCCTCTTACTGTCGATTGATTTTACAGTGATATCTGCACTACTCATCGACTAAAAAACACCAGATTATCCTTGTTAATTACACAACATTGATTGGTTTAAATTGTGTACAATGCTTTTGTATTTTTCCCCTTCGATTCGGAGAAACAAATATGTTTTCTGAGTAAAGGATGGCAGAAGACACTACACTACCCAGAATCCCCAGCTATCGTTTGGCCTACACCATGTGCTCTGTTTGACAAACCCTGTTTTTTTCACCATTCATTCCGATGGCTGGCGTCTATGTCACGTGATATTCAAATGTCTCCCTGCAGAAAAAGAAAACATGGCCGAACTTCGTTTTATTCTAGTTGTAAAATGCCTATTTTAAAGTTAGTTTGGCCATTAAAATGCGTTTTGATGTCATTTGATGCGAGAAATATGAGTTGTTATTTCAGATTATGTGTGCAGTGGATGTACATGATCTTTAGTTTGCTAGTTATTACGAAGATTACTTCAGGAAATCGCGACGTTTTCATTATTACCAAGGTGGTTGCTAGGGACGCTGCTATCGATATTATTTCTGTTACGTTGTGTAACTGTTTAATGGTGTTATCTTTATTGCTACCCCCTTCCCCGTCAATGTATAGTGTTGGTCCACAGCCTAAACATATTAGTTTAACAAAATCCGCATCTAAAGATAGCCTACGTTATTTCCCCCCTGTGCAATTCCAGTCTCAAATCTCACAGCACACCGTCATTAACAAATACCAGAAACAGACCGAAATAATAATAATACCTTATTCCGAGTGTGCTTGCTTTTCTCTTTGAAAGTCATCACATAACGGCATTGTAATACACGGTTCGGCTGCATTACATATTACATATCTGCCGTAGTTCTGTATTTATAGAGCCCTGATGAGAAGACAAACATGAGGAACTGAAAACGTGACGTGGATCATAAATATATCAGCCATTAAACAACATCTTACATTTATTTTCACACAATGCGTCTCCTTGCAGTATCAACACTAATTCGGCTCACTTTTATATTTGATCCAATTGGTAGATAGGCTGTATTTACACCATAAAGGTGCACAGTTGATATAAAGGGACACCTGGTGGTTAAAGCATGTTATTGAATTTCAATATTTTTATTATTAGATATTAATACGATCCCTATAAAGTATATTCATTACTCGTTATTCTCTACTAATTGTTAATTAAAGACTGTATGTAATGACTATTTTGCACATCCCTTTCAAGATTTCAAGATTTTCTAAGGTTTATTGACATATCATATAGGCCTACACAACTGTGGTGTAGTTCTGCACTGAATGAAAAACTTGGGTTGCAGGTTCCTCAATAGTGCATTACAAGACATCTATCAATATTTGTGCATACCTCCAGCAATGTTAACTATGTTGAAGCACTTATTTTAACTGATATTATACATAATGTATTATACTCTTATAGATGTATGTAGATATTTCATCTCCGGCCTTGTCAGGTATTGAACAATCAATAAATAAAGAACACAGAATTGTTGAATATAAAACACAGAATTTATGTGATTATACTAAATGATTTTCAAATAAACACAACTGCATATTTAACTGTTACACATGCTGATGTAACGCAAATGTTCCAACTTGGGATCAATAAAGTATATCTTATCTTAAGCTGATCGATGGCTACTGCCATATTTGCACAATGTGCCTCTGAACCTTGACCTTGTTTCAGGCTTATCAATTAATGTAATGTAATGTTATCACAGGGGTCACACACATAAGACCAGCTGTTAAATAAAGCTCTTCTGACCTTAGCTGGCATGTGGGTATATATAGTAATACTGCCCATAATAGGCACAAGCAATTTTCACCCATTTATTAATTATATGTTTTAAATGTGAGTGTTTCCTTTCCCCTAAACCTCCAGGGATGTACACAGTTTAATACTGGCAACTTCTTATTATGGGAAATACGAAAACGTCTTTTAAAACTACAACTCCCAGTAGAGACGTGCCATAGAGAACATGTTGCGAAACAGAATAGCCAGCATGTGTAGTTCTGGGGACGGGGTGGGGGAGGGGGGACGCGGTGGACCCGTTCAAATCCAGTTTTGGACAGTCTGCCGTGGTTCCATCCCATTTCAAGTGCTGTTCGAGAATCGGCTTAACCCTCGGAGCACACTCTCCAATCACAGAGCTTAAGGACTATCACGGGGTTTGTCAAGAGCACATGGTGTAGTCCAAACGATAGCTGGGGATTCTGGGTAGTGTAGTGTCTTCTGCCATCCTTTACTCCTGGGAATGGACGCTCACATTACCTTTAAGGGCAGCCGACATAAACGAATGCCGTGCTTCCATGAGCGTCAAATCCCGACGCAGATGGGAATACATTGCAATCAGTTGAAAGCTATTTGCGTCTCTTTATGACGCTGAAGGAGCCTAGGAGCGTCACAATTGGACGCCACAGACACTGACCAAACGTCGCTATTGGACGCTTAGGGAGTGAGAGTGTGTTGGCGTCGTAGGACCGCTTAGCGAGATCTCGTTTGTTAGTTTGTTGTTGTTAGTTTGTTTGTTACTCAAACATATCCAGGGTCTGTTGAACTGGCTTCGTAGTACAGGGCACAGGTGGCTAGCAGCGCTAAGGTCAAAGACACAGACATTATACATTATATTTGTATTTTACCAGGGGCCTATACTACGAAGCTGGTTCAACCTAACCTGGATATGTTTGAGTTAGCCGGTTGGCCTAATCCAAAACATACGCGCTCTCGCTAAACTGTACTACGACGCTGGTTATCAAGTGGATCGCTCAAGCCAGCCGTGTCCTATCTAGTTAGGTGCGCGTTCACATGAAAGGGGTGGTATTTGGAGCATTCGACTAATCACAAACATGGAGAAGCGCACTGACAGCGCAGCGTCATACTTCCTGAATGAAAAGTGAACTTTAATACTAGTCAAAAATGAAGAAGTTAAACTTTAAACATCCATGACTTAAACACTTTATCCAGGATGAAAGCCACAGAGCTGCACCTGCAAGGTGAATACAGCTGGCAAAAGAAAAAGTGTTTGAATGCGTACATTAACAGGTTTATGATATCACTGCCCCGTCTAAGACACGATCTGACTTCAATTACATTTGTCTCGAGTGTTTCGTCAACTTAATATGTTGCTTAAAATAATACTTCTGCATACAGTATGTGACACTGTGAGTGTTGCACGGCCAGATATGGCTCAGCTGACTCAGATAAGGAGATATATGATATATTATGAAGTGATATGCCGCAGTCTGTACTTAATGTACTCTGATCCGGTTACTTATGTTGTGGCCGATATTTAAGTAAGCTTTCTTAACGCTAATGTTATAATAGTCAGATTGCTCTGAAGATGGGAGGTGATATTCTATTAATGTTCACGTTCACACAGTCGGTGATTTTTGCCGGCCGTCTTTCCTGCGACGGCAGTTTTTCTGTATTTCCTTTCTCCTGTAATATGACTTGATCACTTTAAACTCCGCACACTGAGCTCTGATTGGTCAGCAGGCGGTGCTTTCACTGAGTTGAGCTCTTAGCCTGCAACCTAACCTGGTCCCGACCAGGTTAGCCGCTAAGCATAAGTTACCATGGAGATCTAGCCTGCTAAAAAGAGAACCAGCTTCGTAGGACCGGAAAGCCGGAGTTTCCCCTGAATTTAGCCGGCTAAGCGAAAATCCTGCTTCGTAGTATACCCCCCTGGATGCAGTGACACAAATATTTACATATTTACATTTACTATCTACAGCACCCGCCGCCCCTGACATCCCCCGTTGACAATTTACTAGCGGTACCGAAGTGGGCCGGTCGAGAGTCCCGGGATGATTTTTAGTCCCATTCCACCACTGGCTACTGTACATGACCGTATGATCGCCCATATTGACGCACCTCATTCCTAAACTTCTAACAGATACAACATAAACCGATCCTTCAGCCTCATATGAGCTCTCAGATACGTTCAAAATTAAACTGTCATCGCTGTCTGAGCTTGCTGCTGTGCGCCATCGTGCGTTTACATGCAGAAGCTGGGATCCTGAACGGTGCAGCTGGAGCGCTGTGCCCGCAATGACGTCACACATCATTTGGCGGGACTTGAAGAATCCCCGAGAAGATCCAGAAAATTGTCAACATTGAAGGGCAGATTAATGGTTATCAAAGTACAAATATCCAAAATCAGTTCAGTAACGGTTTTCAAGGGGACAATATTTACTCAAATTGATGGGTTTGGATGATGGGGGAAACTCGTGTCACAGGCTCTTTAAGTCTCACTTGCCGTTTACAGCACAAACACATTTCAGTGTTCCATGTTTTCTATTCAGATTCTGCCGAGTGTTCGCCATGCCCACTGGAGTACTGGTCAAATGAAGATCACAGCCAGTGTGTTCCAAAGGTGATCGAGTTCCTATCTTATGGCGAAACCATGGGCGCCCTGCTCACTGCTTTCTCGTTGTTTGGAGCGATTTTAACACTGGTGGTGTTGTGTGTCTTCTTCCGGTTTCGTCACACACCTCTTGTCAAAGCCAGTAACTCAGAGCTGAGCTTCCTGCTGCTCTTCTCCTTGACTCTGTGTTTCCTGTGTTCCCTGACCTTCATAGGTCAGCCCACAGTGGTGTCTTGCATGCTGCGACACACAGCATTCAGCATCACCTTTGCCTTGTGCATGTCTTGTATATTGGCTAAAACCATAGCAGTAGTGATGGCTTTTAAGGCTACAAGGCCGACTAACACACTTCCTCAGTGTTCTGCTGTGCTTCAGAGAACAAATGTTCTCAGCTGTACTTTACTGCAGGTGTTGGTATGTGTGCTGTGGTTAACCCTTGCCCCACCATTCCCCTACACAAATACAGCTCATACCACTGAAAGGATTATTCTAGAGTGTAATGTAGGTTCACCTATAGGGTTCTGGGCTGTGTTGGGGTATATAGGACTCCTGGCTGTGATGTGCTTCATCCTTGCTTTTCTGGCTCGAAAGCTGCCTGATCATTTTAATGAAGCTAAGTTCATCACTTTCAGCATGTTAATATTCTGTGCAGTATGGGTCACTTTTATTCCTGCGTATGTTAGCTCTCCTGGGAAGTTCACTGTGGCTGTGGAGATATTTGCCATTTTGGCCTCCAGCTTTGGGTTGCTCTTCTGTATATTTGCTCCAAAATGTTATATTTTACTGTTAAGACCAGAGAGAAATACTAAAAAGGAAATGATGAGAAGAAACTAATAACAATTACCTTAAAATTAGTGTACATGAAAATGAAACCTAAACGTCTGAGATGCTATTTTAAAACCATTGCAGGCCTTTAACAGAGTAGCACTTGTACGTCTACATTTGCAGTTTTAAAAAATCTCTTAAAAATATCAGTGCATGGCATCCCTGAAGCTGAATTGTAATTCTGATATTCTCAAATCTACTGACTAGAACATTTTCAAAATAATGCAATGCAGTAAATCCTTTACTTGATAAAACTGTCACGGTTGAGTGAAGGAAGCAGGACCCAAATGCAGATAACTCTGATAAACCTTTATTTCAAGGATAATGAAACCAACTCAGACAAAACAGAACACTCACCGGTGAACTCAGTCACCAACAAAAGACAAACCAACACTGAACACAGGACAAGACAAGACTAAATACAGGGAGGGGTAATGACGAGACGAGAAACAGCCGGGCAGGGGAGGAGAAACACAAGGACAACAGGTGAACACAATCAGACAACTAGACACACCAGGGAAACTAACGACGGGAGGAAAAACACAGGGAAAAGGACCAGACAATAATCCAGGAGGAAAACATGACAGCAAACACCCAAACATATAAAACTACAAACATGAGAATTGTGACAAAATAGCTATATAACTTTGTCTTTCTCTGCTAAATTATTTCTTTGTTCCACATTTGATGTCGTAAACACATTTAGTTCCTTCTTGAATGTAACACCATAGGTTTTAGATTCCTTGGAGTATTGGGATATGTTAGCCTATTGAGATAATAATATTTATCCATTGGCCCAATGTCCAAACATTTAGGTATTTTCATCCTTTAACTTGTAATAAAAACTCAAAGATGAAATATACTATTGAAAAACAGCTCAGATATCCCAGATATCATGTCTCTGAAATTATTATTGTAAGGATCTGGTTATGCTAAAAACAAAGATCACAACCAGATATAATAGGCCTTCTCATATGTCCATCTATCTGTCAGTCACACCACCATTTCTGTAATTGGTTGACAGAAACACATATTCACACGTTGCATCTAGGCCCCAGTGGCTTTGTGATAGTAGGAAGAAAACACTATAAAACACTCGTTGAGGGATTTTATCTTTGGGCATTGGGTGGTAAATAGCTACTATGCTGCTGATAGCAGATCTGCTCCTTGTTTCCCTCCTGGCCGTCAGAGGAGGTGAGCCTATGTGTCAGACATATGGGACAAAAGAACAGTCTCAATTTCACAAGGAGGGAGACATCAACATTGGAGGCATTTTCTCCTTCCATCAGAACCCAGTCAGTGTCAATCCATCTCTCCAAGTCAACCCAGGAACTATCCAGTGTGAAGGGTAAGAGAGGGGTGGAAACATGTACAACTTTTAACAATATGTGTTATTTATTCATGTTAAAGTGTGAATCCATTTTTATATATCATTTTTGTAAGATTGGACCCAGGAGAGCTTCAGTACGCGTATACTATGATATTTGCCATAGGGGAAATCAACAACAGCTCAGAGCTGCTGCCAGGAGTGACACTGGGTTACACGATATTTGACTCCTGCCCCAGTATCCCTCTCTCCATTAGGGCATCGCTAAACCTCATGAATAGGTATGACAATGGGGAAGGCAGCTGTAGCAAACTCTCAAATGTCCATGCTGTCATAGGGGAAACCACATCTACCTCTACAATAGGTATTGCACGCACCATGGGACCCTTCCATATACCTGTGGTGAGTGAATTGGTGTTGTTGAATAAGAAAAATTATAACATCTGACAATGTTTTATGAAATGTCTGTTTTGTACAAGGCATTGAATGCATCTAAATATTAGCTAATTTTCTGTGTTATCTGTGTTTCAGATCAGTCATTCAGCAACTTGTGCTTGTCTTAGCAACAGAAGAGACTATCCTTCTTTCTTTAGGACCATCCCCAGTGACCTTTATCAGAGCAAAGCCTTAGCAAAGCTTGTGAAACACTTTGGCTGGACCTGGGTGGGTGCTATCAGAACTAATAGTGACTATGGTAATGATGGCATGGCCACTTTCCTGGAAGCAGCAGAAAGGGAAGGAGTGTGCGTTGAGTACTCTGTGGCTATTTACAGAACTGATCCCAGAAAGCGGTTCTTAGAGGTAGTAGACATCATAAAGAAATCCACCTCTAAGGTAATAGTGGCATTTGCTGATGGCACAGACCTTGACATACTTATTAAGGAGCTTCATGCTCAGAATGTGACAGGCCTGCAGTGGGTGGGCAGTGAGGGCTGGATCACGTATCGCTACATTGCCTCTCCAGTAAACTATGCTGTGGTGCAGGGTGCAGTGGGCTTTGCAGCACTAAATGCTCACATCCCTGGACTGCAGGAGTTCCTGGCTGACAGCAGGCCCTCCACCACAGCGGGAGACCAGGGACTGGTGGAGTTGTGGGAGACGGCGTTTGGCTGCACCCTGACGCCCCAAACAGAGACTCACGCACAGAGTTCAGTTCCAGCCTGTTTAGGGAAGGAGTCTCTTTGGCAAACAAACACACGCTTCACAGATGTTTCAGACGCAAGTTTGTTAAATAATGTTTATAAGGCCACATACGCTGTCGCTCATGCATTGCACATGTTATTTACATGCAAAGATGGACAAGGGCCTTTTGAAAACAATACTTGTGCTGACAGGGAAAATCCCCAAACATGGCAGGTAAACATAAAAACAAAGTCAGTGCCTCAATTAATTCTACTGTGTATGTTATGTATATTATTAACAACATATGTGTTTCCCTAAAGGTGCTCCATTACCTAACACAGGTCAATTTCACCACCAAGATTGGTGAAAATGTGTTCTTCGATGAGTTGGGTGACCCAGTGGCTCGTTATGCACTGGTAAACTGGCAGATGGATGACACAGGTTACATAGTCTTTGAAACTATTGGCTTCTATGATGCCTCCCAGCCTGAGGGTCAGCAGTTTGAGATGAAGGAAGATGTGAGAGCCATCTGGGCAGGCGAGAATCTTGAAGTAAGTACATGAGTATTAATTAGTTGGTTTATTTGTAGATCTATGTTGAATGTCACATTGTTTTCTTATACATTATTATTTTGATTACTGAGTAAAATAAATTAATAAACAGCTCATCACCATATTAATCAGGATATTAATGACTTTATGCTGTCACTATGATACAGGTTCCGAGGTCAATTTGCAGTGAGAGCTGTTTGCCAGGGACGCGTCAGGCTTTTGTCAAAGGGAAGCCTATCTGCTGTTTTGATTGCGTCGCCTGTGCTGACGGGGAGTTCAGCAACAGTACAAGTGAGACAGCAGGATTCCTAGCCTTTACGCTAGCACTCACCGTGTTTCTATGGGGAAAAATCACTGCAAGCACTTTATTTGTCTATCTAAAGATGTGTGTGCTGTACAGCCTAAACATTTGTATGCTTTCAGATGCAGTGAAATGTGACAAATGCCTTCCAGAGTACAAGTCCAACGAAGAGAGGAATAACTGTGATTTGAAAGCTATTGAGTTCCTCACCTTTGGGGAATTGATGGGTATACTCTTGGTCTCCTTTTCTGTTTTTGGTGCCTGCCTGGCGATAACTATAGCCCTGATATTTTTCCACTACAGACTGACTCCAATTGTCAGGGCCAACAACTCTGAGCTGAGCTTCCTGCTGCTCTTCTCCTTGACTCTGTGTTTCCTGTGTTCTCTGACCTTCATCGGCCGGCCCTCTCAGTGGTCCTGCATGCTGCGACACACAGCATTCGGCATCACCTTTGTCCTCTCTATCTCTTGTGTTCTGGGGAAAACAATAGTGGTGTTAATGGCCTTTAAAGCAAGACTTCCAAGCAGTAATATGATGAAGTGGTTTGGGCCTGCCCAGCAGAGACTCAGTGTTCTGAGTTTTACTCTAATACAGGTTATAATTTGCATACTTTGGCTGACAATCAATCCTCCGTTTCCCTTTAAAAATATGAACCACTATAAGGATACGATTATTCTTGAGTGTGCCCTGGGATCACCTGTAGGGTTCTGGGCTGTGTTAGGATACATAGGGCTCTTAGCTGTGTTGTGTTTTCTACTTGCTTTTTTTGCTAGAAAGCTGCCTGATAATTTTAATGAAGCTAAATTTATCACATTCAGCATGTTGATATTCTGTGCTGTCTGGATCACCTTTATCCCAGCATATGCCAGCTCTCCTGGGAAGTTCACTGTGGCTGTGGAGATATTTGCTATTCTAGCCTCCAGTTATGGAATGCTGTTCTGTATTTTTTTGCCCAAGTGCTACATTATTTTATTAAAGCCTGAACATAATACAAAGAAACATTTGTTGGGTAAAGGGACCCAAAGAGCCCTTTAATTTAACAGTAATCTAATTGTTCTAATATATACAGTATGTTTTATATTATATCTAATTACTATATAAATATAGACCTTCCTGAACAAATATAAATGTTCAGGTGACACTGTATATGAGAAAAAGTCTGCACATACCTATGTCTGAAAAAAATATAACTGATTAAATATAGATTTATATAAACTACACCTGTTATTACTTCGAAAATGTTTTGCACCTTTTCAAAAATGTTATCACTGTTCATTTATTGTTCAACCAAGATCAAGAATGAACCTCAGCTCATGAGCATGAATAATGTGAAATAATACATGTTTGAAACTGAAAGAAAATACAAAACATTGCTTGAAATGTTCACTCATTGTTGTTGTTCGTTGCCATGAAAAAATATACATTGACATTATTGTGCACATGAAACATATACATATAAGTAAACTAGATAACAAACAATTGTTGTGCAGTATGCCTACATATTAAATAATTTAGGATTTCTGAATTTACAATTGATTCAGTATCCATAACATATAAATACTTAAAAATACAACAATTAGGGCCATATACTCAAATGTATCTAAAACCTTACACTCTATCTTAGTTAATAACATCAGCTTATGATAATTAAACACATGAGAGAGAATCATTAAGAGGATGTCAGTGAGATACACAAGTTTGTAAATGATGTTAGTTTATGCACACCAGTCTTGCCTGTTGGGCCTAGTATATGAGTTGTGCTTGTACACATAATCTTGCCTTATATGTCTTACAGTATGAAGTAAAAGTGATAAATAAACAAACCTAAACAAATAAAACGTTTCTGCCTTAATTCATTTTGCATGTGTTTATAAATTGTATCTGCTCTGCCCTACGAACGAACACATTAAATTAGCTGATGTGATGGTGAATATATTTCTGTGGATCAGTAATGCAGTGTCCGTCTTGTACGCATACAAAAATGCAACTTGTGGACAAAAAAGGCAAATGTACTGAACAATGCTTTGTGTCCCTGCAATGCCACCCATGAGTTCTAGTCAAGGCCGGCCATCTAAATGGTTCACACACAATATTCAGAATGGTCCTTTTCTTCCTTATCCCTTGTGTTCTTGGCAAAACTACAGTGGTGTCATTGAGTATTAGAGGTACGTGATTAAATGATTTGGGCCTGCAAAGCGGAGACTTACTGTTCTGGGTTTCTTTCTTATGCATTTAATGAATGTTTCCTCTCCTTAAAAAGATGTTTCTTCATATTCAAAATGTGCCTTTTATTCTACACTTAAAATAAACATACACACAATAAAGAAAGAAAAGACCCACTTTACAAACAACGCAGAACAACATGTGCTCAAACGCTAAAAAAAAGACCACACATACATTCTTGATAAACTTAAACATAATAAAACACTTGTGGCCTGTCTAGAACATATATCTAGATAAAGACATAGAGTTCAGGATATTTTAACTCTAGAAATTAACTCATAAAGAGAATATCAGTAAGATTCCCAACTTTGTAAATAGTGTTGCCTTATAATACAAGTAAAAAACAAGTAACTACATGTTTTGTTTAAAGTTTATATACTTTTGAAAAAACAGTTTTATTTTAATACACAACCACAATTACAATATGTAAGAAATCCACCAGATGCCTCTAAAGAACAACCTAAATGTAAGCACGCTAACAACAGCTAAAAAGTACATCCAAGTCTATTAATACTCCTGATGCACATATAAATACAGCTTAAACTATATAAAATAATGCTTACATAAACAGTCATCAGACATCTTAAATCTGACTATTGTGCTGACTATTGATTTTTTCGGAGTAAATACATGTACCAGTCAGTGAAACGTATTAGTGAAGGTTATACAAAAAGTAATGAATGGTAAGAAATATATATTTGTATGTTTATACAATCATTTTCCTCATTAATTACTGATTTAAATTATTCTAGAACATTTACATTTGATTTTCTATTAGTTCATACATCAGTTTTAGGGATTCTGTATTTGGATAAGGGAATTTAAGTTACACTTTTGACAACTAATCAATATAAAAAATGTAACACACGCATCGGGCCATGTAATATTTAATTTGGTGTTATTGTTTTTTTGCTTTTGTTTTTCAGCAAAGGAGATGTTAAATTAGCAGCTGATATGCCTCTTAAGGCTTTTTTTAACACAAAAATAACTTGTTTGTGTTTGTAGAGATGCCTGTTAGTTTATGAAACACTTCAGAGCTCTCCAGAGGATTTGTCTTTAGGGTCTCATTGAGTTTGAGCACATGTGGTGAAATGAAGGTGCCTCAGGCCTGACTATGACTCAAACCTCAGGCTCAACTAACAAACTTCCTCTGGAGTTCACAGTGTCCCCAGCCTGCCTCACACCTGTGCTCTCAGCCTTCACTGGAAACTTCCCTTCAGGCCTGTTGCATCAGGATCATTAAGAGCCCTCCTGTGGAACTTGAACTCTTTGTTAGTGCTTTGCCCTGGAGCACCACATCTGACACTTTTATTAAACCATGATGTCACTTTTTAAACTAAAACTTTAAACTAAATAAAAAACTGAATAGTAAAGAATACAACTCCTTAAGTGTTCATGCATTTAGTTAGATAGTCAGATCAATTCCGAAAATGTACCGGTTTAAATGACTGTTTAGTTTTGACAGAATTTGTTTGGGATGTTTAATTCATCATGAATTAAAAGTAAAACATGTATGTTATGAAGTGTTTTTTCAATTATGTATTCATATGATTAGAACCAAACAATCAAAATAGGTTAATATTAAGAACTTATATACAAGATTCAACAAAATGATTAATTCCAAGCATTTTGAAGCATAGAAAGTGTGCTAACAATCTGCTACAAACCAACCATGTTGCCTTTGCTTGTCTCTCACACACATGTTCTTGTTTTATGTCATGACATGACCAAAGTTATGCAGTAACCCGAAACAATACATCCCTGTATGTTGAACATTTCTTTCCAACCATGGACATTATATGCAGCTTCAGAACTCTAACGTTACTCTGATTCTTCCCAAGATTTATTTGACTTGGCAGGAGTGATTTCCTCCCATTTAGCCACATCATGCATTAGTGAGAATATCACTGATGTTGGGCAGTTAGTCTGTGTTCAAGTTCAACCCAATGATGAAGTTGAGGCCAGAAATCTGTGCAGGTAGTAACATTTGTCCATATCAAATGTCCATTTACATAGACATGAATTTATGCAAGACAACATTGTAATTTTGAAAGAAAGTAAAAGCCTTCACTAAACAGTTGCCATGAAGTGGGAAGTACATTATTTTCAATGTATCTATATTATTGTACAGTATTGTTTAAACACATTGTTCATATACTGTATGTACCCTCCACTTGCAACAGGCCGACTGCACAGGATACAACTGAGTTACCTGTAACACCTTACCACCACATGATGATTGACAGAGCATGCAGTTGACCAAAACAACTGAAACATTTAGATATATCTTGGGTGAAATCTTGTTAACACCTTTGTATTACCACAATTTGGTTAATACAACAATAGAAACACAGTAAGCCATTGCAAGGACAATATTGCCATCTCCTGGCAATATTGTGCAATTGCTGAGCAGCAGCAATGGTGATAAGAGATGATTATGCACCTATTCATGATGATGTTTATAATAATAATAATAATAATAATAATAATAATAATAATAATAATAATAATAATAATTAAAGTAATACAAATAATAATAATAATAAATATTATAATACAGAACATGTAATACATATTTTAGTATTATTAATGGTTACTAGGGGGTTAATTCATAAACACAGCATGAGGAAATATGTTGATATGCCAGGAACAAAAATAGATATATTATAAAAACGGCTATTTAAAAAAAATTAAATAAAAATAGGATGACGTTAAAAATAAAGAGAAATATTTAGATGGGATATAAATGTAAAAGAAAATCAGTATAATAAAAACTAAAGTGGAGAACTGTGAGCCTTATAAAAGAGATTGCATTATACAGAAATGTGCAACATATTCAGGGTTGGATGTGCAGGGTTCACATTAATCCAATGAACAAGATCTGCTGACTTGTTGTGCTTTAATATAATGCATAGTGTTTATGGAGAGGGTCAAACCAATGTCATTCCGGGCCTTGTTGATGAGATACTTTTTGTTCTCTGTTTACCATTTTTCATTGTGTTTAGTTCACCTGTTTCCTGTTTTATTTTGAAAGGTTTTCTCCCCCTAGTATAATATCTGTTTTTACTTCCTGTCCCAGAGTGATTTCCTGTCTGTTTTCATTCTCTGTGCTGGCCTTAGTTTCATCTATTCTCTATGAACCCTGCTACCCACTGTCCTCCTGTACACCAGGACTTTATCCCCTCATTAGTGCAACCTGTATATGTAGGTCCTGGTTTTCTGTTGACTCATGTTTAGGAAGTTCTGTTCTGTTTTACCTTGCATTGTCTTGTCTAGACCAAGACAAAAATTAAGGGGTTTTCAGTTCATTCCGATTTCCTGCGATTGATCCTGCTCCGCTACACATGACACAAATTCGCCTCCTCCCCATGCTTAACAGTTTTAATCGTAGAAGTTCTCTTAGGGCTAAGATGCTTTATGAATGACATTTTCCTTACCAGGATACATTCCTTACTGTTTAAAGGAAATTCTTAGAAAATGTCATTATTCCAAGAACATTCATTAAAAAAATTCCATCACCAGAAGCAACTCTTTGTATAAGGAAGATTTATGAATATGGCCCGACGTGTTACAGCAGGGAAACTATGTAGGCTATGGCATGCAGCCTACTGGATGGAGTAACAACAACACCTATTTGGTCAGCCTAGATGTACTGTAAACTCCATTTATTTCAAAGTTATTTCAATAGGAAGAGGAATAATAGTTAGAGAGCAGATCCAAAGACACCTTTGAGCCTTTGCCAAATAATTATTTTGTATAATTGTTATTCTGGATGTTGGATTCTGTTTTCATTTGTGTTATAATGATATAATTATGACATCACTGATCTTAGAAAACTTGTTTTGGGTAGTAACATTTATTTGGCTTACTATTAAAACGTCAAGGTGTCATGATAACTTCGATACTTTGTAGATTTTATTAAAAAACATTTGTTTTCAATAAGCACCCTGTGATTACGCAATCATAGATTTAGATGGCGTCAACAAAGTTTTAACGTGTCAGATTGTTCACATTTAACATAAAGATGTTATTCTCTCTATTATCAAACTTTGCCAACTTTGATGGCAAATTAATGAAAGCAGCTTGTTTTGCAAAAAGTAAGATCACCTTCCATTAAAACTCAAAGTTAATTAATTTCCAACACAACACCTGGTGAGCTCCTGTTTCACAGCCCCAGGCCTTGATGTCATCAGCTTTGTAGGAAACACTTGCTTGTCTTTGCTTGCCCAGCTGGCCCCTTGTTCCTCCTAAACCCCCGGGGTAAAAGGTAAATTGGCAGGTTTATGGTGATTTCGTGACGGCGCAATATACACAATAACAATCTTAAGTGTTTTCCAAGCGTGTGTCACGCTTCAGTGCCTGTTGTTCGTCTTGTAAAAATGCATCAACAAGTCAACCCCCCCAAGACAAGACACACTCAAACATTTAATCAGTATGTCTTTTGTTGTTTTTGTAGCTGCTCCAATAACACATGTAAGAAAACTATGCCTGGATTGTGACAAGCAGTTACTTTCTGGCTGATATATATTTTATAATCCATATTATAAAATTACACTTTCACTTTGACAGTGACAATTAGAGCTGAATTCAGCCTTTTGTATACACACTAATATATGCAAAATCCGTAATAGTGCTGAAACAGTATGCAATGGTCTCAACACTGTCATTTGGAAAACTACATATTATCCTTTATCCTTCACTCATTGCCCATTTTTCCTTGACCCTCCAGGCAGGTACTTTGATTGGTGCAGCTTCATAAGATTGTTGTCTATGTTTTTAAAATGATCTTTAATATGAACAAAAATCCAAATTGTGATTCTTAAGACAATGCTTTTTCAAACATAAGCACCAGATAGAGAGGTAGGGGGAGTTCTTATTGACAAAGGTGAGATATAAGGGTGAATTGGGGACCACTCGTTATTTTATGCCATGTCTTTTGGGTTTGTTATTTTGAAATGTTTCGTATAGTTAAAGTTCAGAAGTCTGGGCATAAGATAAAACATATTTGGAAAAGTGGGGTAAAAGTTCATGATCATTATGAAGATGGGAACAACACGATGGTGAAAATGTGTAGAGATTTAATCAAATGCATTTTTGTTTGATCTATCTCAAATCATTACTTAAATATAAGAAAGACTGGGTTAGCCAAGCATTTAGTTACTTATTTAATAGTAGTAAATTAAAAGTAGCAATACTTGTGGTTGTGAACAGAAAAAATGAATTTTGGTTTGCTGAAAGAAGACAATAAAGGGAGGATTATAGTCACACAACTCCTGCTCACCTGTTTCCACTTCCCCATTGCAAAGTCACTTTATTCCACCCACACTAAGTTTGTCCGTTTGGAGGTTTGTTTACTGTGACTCCTTTGCCCTGCCTGCGGTTTCCTGCTAGCCTTTCCGACTAAAAATATATTGTAAGCCATTCCGAATAAATCATTGTATTGTTACTGCTGCCTCCTTATCTGTTGTTTGTGTTGGCTGATATCAAATCAAATAGAGTAATAGACATTTTGCACTCTACAATTAAAGAGCAGGAAGTTAGAACTGCTATCACTTTAATGAAATCAGGGTGACCACCCTGTTGAATATTATAAGATCTACATTGATACTCTTACACATATTTTACCTAAACTATATTCTGAGGCTTTATTAGTAACCCAGTATATTCAATCAGGCAGCAATTTCAGTGATCTTTACAAAAAGAGAGGGAAAAAAAGATACACTGTTGCCCATAAAGTTGGAATAAAATACTTTGTACCTCTTCTAATGAAATGATTTTGCCAATGTGATTTATTCTTGATAGATTACGTGTATATATTTTCAAAACTGTATTGATCAATCTATTCCAAACATATCACAGTGAAAATTAAATAAGAATAAAGTGAAATGTGTCTGAAAACAAAATTATTCCCACTTTATGGGCAACAGTGTGCTTACCAAGGTATTTGATATGCACTTACAGCATGAAATGACATACATTATACAGCAAGATCATGTTGGATGCATGATTGTTGATGATCTATTATTTTACTTGATGGGCTAAGCAGGGAGTGCGACACTCATTGTGGCCTCCTGCCTGATTGTAGTGAAGGCCTTCAACTTGTTGGACCCTTATTTATTGCCAAAATCAAACCTTTTTAAAGAATGAGTCCTTTATAAATGTTTGGGTTTATTATACTCTATGTGGGCGGCAGTGGCTTAGTCTGTAGTGACATGGCCTTGGAACTGAAGGGTTCACTTCACGATCGGAGCAAAACAAAAACGAAGTGTGGACTGGTAGCTGGAGAGGTGCCAGTTCACCTCCTGGGCACTGCCTTCCTGCTCTGGATCTCGACTCTGCTGTCTGTATAACAAAAAGATGCTCGTTCTGTGTGTGTGTGTGTGTGTGTGTGTGTGTGTGTGTGTGTGTGTGTGTGTGTGTGTGTGTGTGTGTGTGTGTGTGTGTGTGTGTGTGTGTGTGTGTGTGTGTGTGTGTGTGTGTGTGTGTGTGTGTGTGTGTGTGTGTGTGTGTGTATTAAACCGAGTGGAAACTGAATTTCCTAGGGGGATCAAGAAATGTCCATCTTCTTTTATATGTTATACAAACCCAAAGGCATTAGTTATTCCAAAAAAGTTGATATTACTCCCCTTTAGACTGTCGGAGGGCACACAATAAAGGAATAAAGGCTCTCTCTATTATTGTTTCAGTTTTTTCCGGAACCTCCTTCAGTGGTTCTTGGAACAGACTCAAAGATTGCTAGAGGTAGGGCTGGAGGAAAAAAAGTTTTATTTTATGCAGGTAATATTTTTTAGCAATCCAAAAAACCTTTTCTGCGCACTGCACAACAAAGGTATTTAGTTGGAATGAAACTGGTGTTCTTGAGATAACACACAATGTAAGCTAAATACAGCTATAAACCCTCCTTTGTGTCCCCCTCTAGTCTAGACATGCCTGGAATAGCTTTACAGAGAGTATGCATCAGGGTTGGATGCATGAACCGCCACAGATAAGCAGCGAGTCCTTTTCAAGTTCCTTATGGATGAGAGATACATATTGGCAGGGCCGCCCCTCCCTACAGGCCGATCACGCAGACTGCGTGGGGCCTCACCTCGCGGAGGGGGCCTCATCTTGCGGACAACCTGATCTCACCAGAATGCGTGACTCCACCACGACTCCTTAACACCACAATGCGTGGTGGACTCACGAACTTTGTTACATTTGCGTGTCGGCACCACGCAAACAAGCCCAATGTAAAGTGAATGAGGCTCCTTTGTCGTGGTGCACACACGCATTTCTACAACGTCCTTCAGGGAGCTTTTATTCTATAAAACGTTTTTAAAATATACTTTATAGCTTGTAGTAACTCGCGGGAGGCTTCTTTTATTTTATTTGTATTCATAATAATTTTTATTTTTCGTCAGAATGTATTATGGTGCATTATTTACGATTTTTTGCTCTCAAAAAACAGTGCATTGTGTGTAATACAACTGGGATTTTTATTAAATTAGGCCAGAGCTTCAGCTGTGTCCAATAGATTGTTCCCTTTAGTTAACGTTTTTTAAAAGAACATTATATTCCAATTTGATCATGTCCCCTTTATTGTATTACGGAGAGCAATGTGAGCATCCATTCCCATTGGATAACGGAGGATTTTACACCCGGAAGTAAGTATTCCCCTTACTGTCGATTAATTTTACAGTGCTATCTGCACTACTCATCAACTCAAAAACACCAGATTATCCTTGTTGATTACACAACATTGATTGGTTTAAATTGTGTGCAATGCTTTTGTATTTTTCCCCTTCGATTCGGAGAAATAAATATGTGTTCAGTTTAGGATTGCCGAAGACACTACACTACCCAGAATCCTCAGCTATCCTTTGGGACTCCACCATGTGCTTTGCTTGACAAACCCCGTGATTTGTCCTCAACCTCTGTGATTGGATGTTGGAGTGGCAGTGCGCGAAGTGTACGCTGAGCGACAAACAGCATTTTGAAATGGAATGAAACCCATCGACGCCACACTACTCGAAACAGGAATCGAACGTGTCCTACCCCCCCCCCCCAGGTCACAGGCTCCTCCAACAGTGCAACACAATGAAACAGATACACAGAAAAAATAGTGCAAGTCAATACAAAAAGAAAATTAGTAAAATAGTAAAAAGTGAAATAGTGCAATAAGAGTCTATACAAGGGATTGGAATATGATATATTAAACAAATCATTTATAAGTAGCAGCCAGAGTAATGCTATGGATGTTATTTCAAAGTTCAGGTGTTTAATAGTTTTATGGCCTGTGGGATGTCCAGCTGCAGGTGGAGAGGATGGGTGGGGTTATCTGTCTGTCCAGCTGCAGGTGGAGAGGATGGGTGGGTTATCCATCATGGACAACAGCCTGTTCAGTGTCCTCCTCTCCAACACAGCTTCAAAGGGGTCCAGCTTGATGCCGATGACAGACCCAGCTTTCCTGATCACTTTATTGATCCTGCTGGTGTCACCCCCCCCCCCCCCAGCAGACCGCAGCAAAGAAGAGTGCACTGGCCACAACAGACTAGAAGATCTCCAGCATCTTGCTGCACACGTGGAAGGATCTCAGCTTCCTCAGAAAATAGAGTCTGTTCATCCCCTTCTTGTACACAGCGTCAGTATGAGGGCTTTCTTTAAGGTTAACCTGGTATTTTTACTCCACTACATTTATTTTAGTTACTTTACAGATTCTGATTAATGATGTGAAATATAAACAACCCTTAAAGCAGACTTTCGTTACACCTGAGTAAAATTCAGGGAAGGTGATTGTCAAGTGCCAACAATCAGGAGAGATATTTGATTGGAGGACTGGCTTATCTAAAGCCAGTTGAGTAGCACTTGAAATGTTTTTGCTCTATGAAGCCTGATGTACTTTATGATTCTGTTTTCTTCAAGGTTATATTTTGTTGGTCGAACGCACTTATTGTAAGTCGCTTTGGATAAAAGCGTCAGCTAAATGCAATGTAATGTAATGTAATGTAATGATTGTTGGTGCTTGAGAAGACTAAATATTTATCTGCAGATCCCTATAAAGTATATACATTACTCGTTATTCTCTACAAATTAATTAGTTAATTAAAAACTGTATATAATTGCTATTTTGGACATCCCTTTTCAAGATTTCAATATTACTCTAAACGTGTAATAACGTGCTTTAACCAGTAGGTGGTTTGGGTTAAAAAGCTGTCAAGTTTACAGTGTTAACAAAATAAAATATACTGCTGTTTCTGGTTTAGTTTACGACGGATATATTTAGTTATTGTTTTGATATTTGTAACACAAAAGCGATGGAAAAACCCCACAGCAACACAGAAAAGATATTCTTAACATGAGTAGTTAATAAAAAACAATAATATCAAACAAATTATTACTACTAACTTTATTGTGAAATTAAAACAGAACGGTAAAAGAATAGTTTCCGGTCTATTTTGAGGCCAGATCTCTGTAGATAAAGAAAGAACTACGACAGATGTGTACTATTTACAATGCATTCATGTGATGACTTTCAAAGAGTAAAGCAAGCACTGCTGAATAAAGTATGATTTATCTTTAACGAAACGTTTTTTTTTCATATGGAATGCAGTTCGAGGTCAACCAATCACAGAGCTTGAGGCAACGCAGAACAATAGCTGAGGATTCTGGGTAGTGTAGTGTCTTCGGCCATCCTAAACTGAACAAATCTTTGTTTCTCCGAATCAAAGGGGAAAATTACAAAAGTATTGTACACAACTTAAACCAATCAATGTTGTGTAATCAACAAGGATAATCTGGTGTTTTTTAGTTGATGAGTCGTGCAGATATCACTGTGACATCAATCGACAGTAAGGATAATACTTACTTCCGGGGTAAAATTCTCCGTTATCCAATGGGAATGGATGCTCACATTGCTCTCCGTAATACAATAAAGGGGACATGATCAAATTGGAATATAATGTTCTTTTAAAAAACGTTAACTAAAGGGAACAATCTATTGGACACAGCTGAAGCTCTGGCCTTCCTTAAAAACTAACTAATTTAATAAAAAATCCCAGTTGTATTACACACAATGCACTGTTTTTTTAGAACAAAAAATCGTAACTAATGCAACGAAAAATAAAAATGATTATGAATACAAATAAAATAAAAGAAGCCTCCCGCGAGTTACTACAAGCTATAAAGTATATTTTAAAAACGTTTTATAGAATAAAAGCTCCCTGAAGGACGTTGTAGAAATGCGTGTGTGCACCACGACAAAGGAGCCTCATTCACTTTATATTGGGCTTGTTTGCGTGGTGCCGACACGCAAATGTAACAAAGTTCGTGAGTCCACCACGCATTGTGGTGTTAAGGAGTCGTGGTGGAGTCACGCATTCTGGTGAGATCAGGTTGCTTGCGGAGGGAGCATCATCTGAAGCGCAAATGCGGCGCACCTACAGTGTAAGCGCGCCACAGTTTTGACGCTGCGAGGCTCCACTAGCATCCCACCCTACATTATCCAACCCTTAAGCATCTCAATGTGTATCTCCTCTTGTGTCCACTCCAGTGACCTTTATAGAGAATGGGACATGGTTATCATGTGCTTTCCACCTCCGCTTTTTCCATCTGGGACACATTCCTAAAAGTCTTCTTTCAACCTTTACAAATCTGTCATCGGATGGTTTGCAAGAATCTCTTTAAGGGCAACTGAAAATTCTTCTTCATGTACTTCCCAGATTTTCCCATACATACTTCCATAAATGTTTCATTAGCAACCACATAGCTGCAACCCTTCTGCCCTCCATACATACCAGTCTGCTGCTTCAGGAGTCACTTGAGTTATCCAAGTCTTAAGGGTTTGACCACAGGTGTGCACTGTTATTTGCAACACACTCTCACTCCCTAAGCGTCCAATAGCGACGTTTGGTCAGTGTCCGTGGCGTCCAATTGTGACGCTCCTATGCTCCTTCAGCGTCATAAAGAGACGCAAATAGCTTTCAACTGATTGCAATGTATTCCCATCTGCGTCGGGATTTGACGCTCATGGAAGCACGGCATTCGTTTATGTCGGCTGCCCTTAAAGGTAATGTGAGCGTCCATTCCCAGGAGTAAAGGATGGCAGAAGACACTACACTACCCAGAATCCCCAGTTATCGTTTGGACTACACCATGTGCTCTTGACAAACCCCGTGATAGTCCTCAAGCTCTGTGATTGGAGAGTGTGCTCCGAGGGTTAAGCCGATTCTCGAACAGCACTTGAAATGGGATGGAACCACGGCAGACTGTCCAAAACTGGATTTGAACGGGTCCACCGCGTCCCCCCTCCCCCACCCCGTCCCCAGAACTACACATGCTGGCTATTCTGTTTCGCAACATGTTCTCTATGGCACGTCTCTACTGGGAGTTGTAGTTTTAAAAGACGTTTTCGTATTTCCCATAATAAGAAGTTGCCAGTATTAAACTGTGTACATCCCTGGAGGTTTAGGGGACAGGAAACACTCACATTTAAAACATATAATTAATAAATGGGTGAAAATTGCTTGTGCCCATTATGGGCAGTATTACTATATATACCCACATGCCAGCTAAGGTCAGAAGAGCTTTATTTAACAGCTGGTCTTATGTGTGTGACCCCTGTGATAACAACACACTCTCACTCCCTAAGCGTCCATTAGCGACGTTTGGTCAGTGTCCGTGGCGTCCAATTGTGACGCTCCTAGGCTCCTTCAGCGTCATAAAGAGACGCAAATAGCTTTCAACTGATTGCAATGTATTCCCATCTGCGTCGGCATTTGACGCTCATGGAAGCACGGCATTCGTTTATGCCGGCTGCCCTTAAAGGCAATGTGAGCATCCATTCCCATTGGATAACGGAGAATTTTACACCCGGAAGTAAGTACTCCTCTTACTGTCGATTGATTTTACAGTGATATCTGCACTACTCATCGACTAAAAAACACCAGATTATCCTTGTTAATTACACAACATTGATTGGTTTAAATTGTGTACAATGCTTTTGTATTTTTCCCCTTCGATTCGGAGAAACAAATATGTTTTCTGAGTAAAGGATGGCAGAAGACACTACACTACCCAGAATCCCCAGCTATCGTTTGGCCTACACCATGTGCTCTGTTTGACAAACCCCGTTTTTTTCACCATTCATTCCGATGGCTGGCGTCTATGTCACGTGATCTTCAAATGTCTCCCTGCAGAAAAAGAAAACATGGCCGAACTTCGTTTTATTCTAGGTGTAAAATGCCTATTTTAAAGTTAGTTTGGCCATTAAAATGCGTTTTGATGTCATTTGATGCGAGAAATATGAGTTGTTATTTCAGATTATGTGTGCAGTGGATGTACATGATCTTTAGTTTGCTAGTTATTACGAAGACGTTTTCATTGTTACCAAGGTGGTTGCTAGGGACGCTGCTATTGATATTATTTCTGTTATGTTGTGTAACTGTTTAATGGTGTTATCTTTATTACTACCCCCTTCCCCGTCAATGTATAGTGTTGGTCCACAGCCTAAACATATTAGTTTAACAAAATCCGCATCTAAAGATAGCCTACGTTATTTCCCCCCTGTGCAATTCCAGTCTCACATCTCAGAGCACACCGTCATTAACAAATACCGGAAACAGACCGAAATAATAATAATACCTTATTCCGAGTGTGCTTGCTTTTCTCTTTGAAAGTCATCACATAACGGCATTGTAATACACGGTTCGGCTGCATTACATATCTGCCGTAGTTCTGTATTTATAGAGCCCTGATGAGAAGACAAACATGAGGAACTGAAAACGTGACGTGGATCATAAATATATCAGCCATTAAACAACATCTTACATTTCTTTTCACACAATGCGTCTCCTTGCAGTATCAACACTAATTCGGCTCACTTTTATATTTGATCCAATTGGTAGATAGGCTGTATTTACACCATAAAGGTGCACAGTTGATATAAAGGGACACCTGGTGGTTAAAGCATGTTATTGCATTTCAATATATTTATTATTAGATATTAATACGATCCCTATAAAGTATATTCATTACTCGTTATTCTCTACTAATTGTTAATTAAAGACTGTATGTAATGACTATTTTGCACATCCCTTTCAAGATTTCAAGATTTTCTAAGGTTTATTGACATATCATATAGGCCTACACAACTGTGGTGTAGTTCTGCACTGAATGAAAAACTTGGGTTGCAGGTTCCTCAATAGTGCATTACAAGACATCTATCCATATTTGTGCATACCTCCAGCAATGTTAACTATGTTGAAGCACTTTTTTTAACTGATATTATACATAATGTATTATACTCTTATAGATGTATGTAGATATTTCATCTCCGGCCTTGTCAGGTATTGAACAATCAATAAATAAAGAACACAGAATTGTTGAATATAAAACACAGAATTTATGTGATTATACTAAATGATTTTCAAATAAACACAACTGCATATTTAACTGTTACACATGCTGATGTAACGCAAATGTTCCAACTTGGGATCAATAAAGTATATCTTATCTTAAGCTGATCGATGGTGATAGAGATTTGAATGGATAACTAGTCCGCATTTTCAAATCTCCGCGCGTCCCTAAACAAGCTGATATCTTACAGGAAGGAGATCCAGAGCATACAATTAACCGTTAAACAATAATCCACTTTAATGGTAATATACAATGCAATACAACCAAATACATTACCATACAACACCATATCATATCATATGCATTATGTCAGAAGTGGGCCCACCCCTGGCCCCTGCCCACAGGCCGCCACGACGTTCCAGTCCAATCGGCGCGAGGAGAGAGAGGCAGAACAGCAAGCTGGATAGGCTTTCATACCAATGATACAGGAAGGGGTGGAGTTTAAGGACAACTGGTCTTCTTTTCCAGTCATCTCAAACAAACACCTCTGACCCTCACTGTCTCCAGCCTCCACACATACACACATCCCCCCATCACATTCCAGAGACCACAGTGGGGTCTTGCTCCAGCTCCCCCACCTTCCTTTGTCCTCAAAAACCACATGTTAGCAGGCCCAAAACCAGCCCACAGTTTTCTACACAAATCATTTTCCCCTTTTAAGCTTCTTCACAGTTTGCATGAATACATACAAATATTTCCTTACAATTCCCCCTTTTGCACTCTTAAACAAGAGTGCAACTTACACAAGGCACTTGAAACATAACTATTGTCGCTCCTCTCCACTGTGTTCATCTCTCAACATTATATTTAGAGCCCTTTAAACATTTGGAAACAGCCCTTCATATGGCAGAATGAGAGGGAGACCAAAAAATGTCAAAAAACTGCATCCTTGTCTGCTGAGTCTCCAGACTCGTCCTCTCCCTGACACAGGCCAACAGTGGCAGGAGGGGGAGAAGCAGCTTTCCCCTCAATGGTGGACCTGATTAGTCCGAATGGTTTCATCAGACCCCTCTGAGGGCAGGATGGGCTGGTTACACGCAGCACATTTAGGCGCCAGGACCCTGTGGCAGTCTTTCAGACAGTAGATTTTAAAGTCCTCTTCACAGAAAACCCTTCCTGCGTCATAGTAGAACGCCTTCCCTACTACAGGCGCTGCAGGTGAAGCAGCTGTCATGGTAGAGGCTGCCCATAGCTTGGCAGGCCTGGCTGGCTCCATACACCGTCTTGTTGCACTTAACACACACTCCTGTTTCAGCGGAGAGTGGAGTCCCCTGTGCCATCCTGGCTTGCCGTGTCTTTGTCCCCTCTGATCCGCTGACGGCGGCTTCTGGGCTGCCTGCTAGAGAGATGTCTTCCTTCTCCTCCGGCTTGCTGATGGCGGCTTCCGAGTCGCTGCTGAATAGATGTCCTCCCGATCTTCCTTCTCCGGTCCGATGATGATGCCTCCTGGGACGACTGCTGGATGGATGTCCTCGAGGTCCTTCTCCTCTAGTCCGCTGATGACCGCATCCGAGTCGACCTCCATGATGAGAGCCCGATCCGTCCTGATGTCGTCTAGGGTCCTCGCAGGTGTTTTCCCCCGCCGCACACTGGCTCCAGTGGTACCAGTTGTCCCCCTTTCCTTGTAGGCGGACGTCATTGGATGTCCTCTGGGTCACTCGGTCGGGGCCGGAGAGCCTGGGGTTGACAGTCAGCCTCCTGCGTCTCGGGTCCCCCTTTTGGCATCCACAACCTGTGTGGAGAAATCTGATACAAATCCCTCAAGCCTACGCTCCGGGCTCTGGGGCCCTCGGCTGTTTGACCCACCAGTGCGTGGCCACTTGGAGCCTGTTGGTGGGGTGTCTTAAAACAACAGACGTCTGTGCACAGGTTTTCTAAATTAATTGTGCAGCTTCAGAATCTTAATACTTGGACTGTGCCCACTAAATAAGAACCACAACATCTTTGTTTAACTAAATAACATATTTCAATAGCTCTGAATTTCTGACAAGCATCTGTATTTATTTTTAAATGAAATCCCTGAGGTCCCATTAAAAATCTAAAAATATGATTTGAACTGCTAATGTTTCTGGTAAAGAAACACACTAATGTTATGGATTCAAAAACAACCAAAATCACAATACTAACAAAGTGAATGGCTTCCTGGTGATACTGCTTCTACCCGTCAGTGCTTAGATATTATCCCACTGAAAAAATGAATACAGAATTCCAACAAACTGTCATCAAATGTCTTTCTATTATAAATGTAGATGAAATGTATATCCCCATAATGACCTAAACAATAAAGTCTATGGCTTTTACTTCTTTACCAGACTAGTTACATGATGTTGTCTGTTGAAACATTACTCACAGGTCAGCTTCTTCAGTATTCCATTCTGGACTTACATCTCTCCCAGCAGCCCCTTGGCCACTGATTCTTTATCTGTGTTACCTGCTATAACTCAATCAATATTAGAGACATGTCAACATTCATCAAACAGTGTGTTATCCCCAAATATGGAGCAGGTCAATTCTAAAACTGTCAATCAATGGTCAGATTGAACAATGGAGTTGGGCCAGCCGGTTCCTTTCAGTCCCTAAATGAAAAATGTACATTGTAAAGTTTACACTCCCCCTTTTTTACACATTATCTCATGTGTAAACAAAATCGAAGAAAACCTTCAGGTCATAATGGATTATAAGACAATACCAAACATTTTTCCCAAATGTACATCCATAATTTCCCCAGTAAACACTTCAGTGAAATGAAGTGTTTTCTCTCCATCTTTCAGTCCTAAAATAAACAGAATCTTCATGTTTTAGTTTGAGTTTCACATTCTGCAAACAGCCACCTCCTGTGGGAGTGAAATATCATCAAGCAGATTAGATACGGTTTCCCCTTTTTTGCAATGTTAGGAAACCTCTCATTTCACACATTATTATCACACACAAATAATGTGTTAGTCCAAAACATGCTTGATTAGTCATCGTTTTAAATCATGCAGTTGCACTGATCAGGTGCAGACATACACACACTCACACTGTCAGGTTGTAAAGTCAGGTTTGGTCAGGTTCACCGCAGAGTCAGTCATTGACAGTGCCTTCCCAAGTTACCCTGTCGGTCAGTTGGTCTCAGTCTTTTTGGCCATGTGTCGTGCTCTGCAGAGACTCTGATGTTCCAGCACAGGCCAGCATCCTCCGTCTATAAAAATCTGTATATATGGAGCGCCATCATTTATTAATTCACAATTACAACTATAATGTTCAAGATATCTCCAACCCCTCCTTGCTGTTTCCCACATTCCCTGAAAAGTGTCTAGCCAAAAAAATGTCACTTCCTTATTGTACTATTACTATTACTGCAATTCATTTACACCTAATTAGTATTAAAATGACTAATAGATATATTTCAGAAACATGTGTACATCACTATCTTGTGTCAAAACATTACTAGGATCTGTAAAGATCTGCTATGTATTCCATAACTCATTCTATCAATTTATCTTCAATTCTGGTGCACTTAAAGAACAATGTTACCCTCTTTAACAGTGCGTGGAACTCTGGGTGTCTGAACATGAAACCAGTACCTCAAATTGAAATACTATATTTTGTTTAGAACCAGCTTTCCCTTCAACATGACCTATATAAATAAATATTTATCTGATCTTATAGAGCTGTTACTAAAACTCTCCCTTTGAACTGATCAATACTGTACCAAATTAAAACACTACCAAATTCACACACGAATAAAAAGTCCAGTGCATACTTCCTTCATGCCCCCCCTTTTCCTATCAGTGTGTTTTAGACTGATTTTCCACTTCACTTTAATAGTTCTCCTCTTTTCCGCTATTTTTATTTACCAATTGACTAATTTATGGTCAATACATCTTCTTATCTTCACTTATTTATATTTATCTTTTGTTCACGATAACAATGGTATAACAACCACACGTCTTCAATTCTGGTCCACCTAAAAATCAATGTTAAACTCTTTAGCAGTGTGTGGAACCCTGGATGTCCGAACATGCAACAATTACTCCCTCCTTTATCAAGGATTTAAAAACAGAAGTCATTTCATATTTCCTATGGTAATAACTATGCTACAATGGTGAAATCAATTATTTAGATTGGAATACTATATCTGGCTTGGCACCAGCTCTCCCTTTAACATTATCCATACAGATAAAGATTTGTCTTATAGAGTGGTTCCTAAAACTATCCCACTACTTTATTCACACGTGAATAAAAAATGTCAAAGAATATTTTGTTAACATGATGAAAAGATTGAAGAGTATGGTTGTACTCTGTCATGTGGCCCCCTTTAACCCTCAGTGTGTTCTCATTTTACTCTAATAGTTTACTGCTATTTTTAATTTAATAAATCTTTCTGTCTTTACGTATTTATGCTTTAAATGTGAGTTTTGTGAGTAAGTGTGTTTATGTGTAAACTCACTCATTCCCGTTCTCCTTTTCTCCTCCTCTGGTTTTCTCAAGCCGTGACCCCGGCCTCCTCACTTCTAATCGACCATGCCAACTCCTCTGATTCTGTGTTCTCTTCAGTCCATCAGCTGTAACTTCATCCGCTGTAACTCTTTTAGGCAGCCATTGGCCCAGTTACATCTGCATCCCCCATCATGCCAATGTGCTTGCACTGCTTTGCATTTCATCTCCTCCTTTACAGTCTCCCTGCTGTTTTTATGGAGGGCGGATTCTGCTCTCATGTCCCACACTTTGTTCTTGTACTCAGCTTGGAACTTCATGGTCCCGTCTGAGGGACTGATGACTGATGACTGATGAGCGTAGATCTCTGCCTGTCAGCATGCTGTTTGGTTCTGGATGCCACAGGTGGAGATAGTTCTGGCTGCAGTCTTGTTGTTGTTGTTTCAGCTCTGGTTCTCTGTCTGTTCGATGGAGAAGGAGGAGTCTCCTGTTGGGTTAGGTCTTTTGTCTGCTTGGAGGGTCGGGATCGTAGCCTTTTCTAACTCAGAGGGGGAGTCCAGGTCTCGGGACGCATTACCTATAAAAAAAATCTAGCACACTGAGGTTAAATAAATCCAACCCTTTCCACTCTGACTCTTTCTAATCATACTATCTGTCTTAATTGTTAAATGCCATCTAAACAACATAATTGATGTCTACTAATGATATCACCAAAACTCACTCTAAAAATTGTTTCATCCATTGCTACATATTTACCCAACATAACTCTTTCAGGAAACCATTTGCTCCTATACATTGAAAAACGTACATGTTTCCAGCATCACATATTCCACACACTACGAAAGAACATCCACATATTTTCTCCAATATTCTAAGCTAGTTTCTATAACAAGATTATCATGTGTGACATAATAATCAGATGTCTTGTTTGCTAACCAAGAATATTAAACTTTAAAATCTCTTTTGGCCAGTTGAAGTCCTGCTTACTTCATCTTTAAAATCTTCTTTAATTTGAAACCAAAAAAGGTCTTCCTTCTCCACCATGATCCTATCTCTATATCAAAGTCCAGACAAACTGATGATTTATCTTTAGAAACCATGAGGAATGACTCATAAAACACTATTCTCCCTTACTTCAGTTCTAAATCAAATGAGCCAGACAGGAAACCCCCTTTAACCACTTGAAATTGTTTATCTAAGTTGTGTTACAAGCAGGTTAGATCTGTAATGAATTAATATCAATATTTAAGGACGTAATATAAGTTAAATATATTGTTAAGCAAATTACTGTTCTATTGTGAAGGCATCTCTGGCGAACAGCGGCCTTTGGCTTTTATTTTGAAAGGCCGTTCCGGAACGGTGAGTCCGATTTCTATAAACACGGCAAGTTAACAATCGTTCTAATGCATTAACTATAGTCGTGAAAGAGACAAGGAGGGGGAAGGCGTGTGGAAGCAAGCAATGAACTGAAAATGCCACCAATCCTCTGTTTTAACGTGATGGCGGACATTGAAAACCGAAGCGGGCATAAGCACCCCTGTCTTTTGTACCATTACATTTACCAACATAAAACAAGGTCTTTACTAATCAACAATGACAACCTACAGACAGCTTATTTATTTAAATATACAAGCCTTTTCTTTCGCTCCCTGTTTGATTCCATTTAAAATCAATATATGTTCCCTTTTGACTTCGCTTTTATTTATCTGACTTAATTAATATGTGTTCACTTGTCTATTGTCGTCGTTAACGTGCTTCCCCCCCTTTCAGCCACTAGATGGCAGCAGCAGAGCACAAATGAGCTTCACTCTTCTGAGTGCATTGTCTGTGCTCACACAATTATTTTAGGTAAAAATCACACAGATTTATTCCCCGTACAGTTTGTCCAGCCTGATAACGTGCTTCATATCTCGTCACGCAGGACTCTCTGTCTACCTTGCGATCAACGTTATGTTTACGTCAGCCTTTCAAATGAATTTTTACAGACAAGGGAAACGAGAGCCGGTTCCCGTCACATGGTGACGTTTGCTTTCTCTCCCCTGAATTGAACAAATAGTAGACCGATGGCACTTCAGCTTATGGCCTCAGTCTGCTATTGAACCTCAGTTTTAAACGGCGACTCGATCTGATATATCGAGTGTCCAGGTTTCGTCGTGCAGGAATTTCACCTCACAGCCCACGAACTGCACCGTTTCCACGCCACTTAGGAATAAACTACCTAAGATCCACGCCAAACCGCTTCATATCTCGTCACGCAGGACTCTCCGTCTACCTTGCGATCAACGTTCACGTGTTTTATATAACTTTCCTAACATAGTAAAAATATGCATTGTATATTCCATTTAAACTTCAAAAACACTGTGAAACGCCTACAGACAATCCTACAGTTTTGTTTACCTTATTTGTAGCTGCAGGGCTCTGCGATTGTCTGAGGTGTCTAAAAGTGTTTGTTCCCGACCCAGTCTGGTCGTCTGAATCCTTCCACAGCTCTGTTTATTCAGAAACTTCGGGTCACCATTTGATAGAGATTTGAATGGATAACTAGTCCGCATTTTCAAATCTCCACGCGTCCCTAAACAAGCTGATATCTTACAGGAAGGAAATCCAGAGCATACAATTAACCGTTAAACAATAATCCACTTTAATGGTAATATATGTAATACAACCAAATACATTACCATACAACACCATATCATATCATATGCATAATGTCAGAAGTGGGCCCACCCCTGGCCCCTGCCCACAGGCCGCCACGACGTTCCAGTCCAAGCGGCGCGAGGAGAGAGAGGCAGAAAAGCAAGCTGGATAGGCTTTCATACCAATGATACAGGAAGGGGTGGAGTTTAAGGACAACTGGTCGTCTTTTCCAGTCATCTCAAACAAACACCTCTGACCCTCACTGTCTCCAGCCTCCACACATACACACATCCCCCCATCACATTCCAGAGACCACAGTGGGGTCTTGCTCCAGCTCCCCCACCTTCCTTTGTCCTCAAAAACCACATGTTAGCAGGCCCAAAACCAGCCCACAGTTTTCTACACAAATCATTTTCCCCTTTTAAGCTTCTTCACAGTTTGCATGAATACATACAAATATTTCCTTACAATGGCTACTGCCATATTTGCACAATGTGCCTCTGAACCTTGACAAGTGCATGTTTCAGGCTTATCAATTAATGTAATGTAATGTTATCACCAACACACTCTCAATCCCTAAGCGTCCAATAGCGACGTTTGGTCAGTGTCCGTGGCGTCCAATTGTGACGCTCCTATGCTCCTTCAGCGTCATAAAGAGACGCAAATAGCTTTCAACTGATTGCAATGTATTCCCATCTGCGTTGGGATTTGACGCTCATGGAAGCACGGCATTCGTTTATGTCGGCTGCCCTTAAAGGTAATGTGAGCGTCCATTCCCAGGAGTAAAGGATGGCAGAAGACACTACACTACCCAGAATCCCCAGCTATCGTTTGGACTACACCATGTGCTCTTGACAAACCCCGTGATAGTCCTCAAGCTCTGTGATTGGAGAGTGTGCTCCGAGGGTTAAGCCGATTCTCGAACAGCACTTGAAATGGGATGGAACCACGGCAGACTGTCCAAAACTGGATTTGAACGGGTCCACCGCATCCCCCCTCCCCCACCCCGTCCCCAGAACTACACATGCTGGCTATTCTGTTTCGCAACATGTTCTCTATGGCACGTCTCTACTGGGAGTTGTAGTTTTAAAAGACGTTTTCGTATTTCCCATAATAAGAAGTTGCCAGTATTAAACTGTGTACATCCCTGGAGGTTTAGGGGACAGGAAACACTCACATTTAAAACATATAATTAATAAATGGGTGAAAATTGCTTGTGCCCATTATGGGCAGTATTACTATATATACCCACATGCCAGCTAAGGTCAGAAGAGCTTTATTTAACAGCTGGTCTTATGTGCGTGACCCCTGTGATAACATTACATTACATTAATTGATAAGCCTGAAACATGCACTTGTCAAGGTTCAGAGGCACATTGTGCAAATATGGCAGTAGCCATCGATCAGCTTAAGATAAGATATACTTTATTGATCCCAAGTTGGAACATTTGCGTTACATCAGCATGTGTAACAGTTAAATATGCAGAAAATCATTTAGTATAATCACATCAATTCTGTGTTTTATATTCAACAATTCTGTGTTCTTTATTTATTGATTGTTCAATACCTGACAAGGCCGGAGATGAAATATCTACATACATCTATAAGAGTATAATACATTATGTATAATATCAGTTAAAATAAGTGCTTCAACATAGTTAACATTGCTGGAGGTATGCACACATATGGATAGATGTCTTGTAATGCACTATTGAGGAACCTGCAACCCAAGTTTTTCATTCAGTGCAGAACTACACCACAGTTGTGTAGGCCTATATGATATGTCAATAAACCTTAGAAAATCTTGAAATCTTGAAAGGGATGTGCAAAATAGTCATTACATACAGTCTTTAATTAACAATTAGTAGAGAATAACGAGTAATGAATATACTTTATAGGGATCGTATTAATATCTAATAATAAAAATATTGAAATTCAATAACATGCTTTAACCACCAGATGTCCCTTTATATCAACTGTGCACCTTTATGGTGTAAATACAGCCTATCTACCAATTGGATCAAATATAAAAGTGAGCCGAATTAGTGTTGATACTGCAAGGAGACGCATTGTGTGAAAAGAAATGTAAGATGTTGTTTAATGGCTGATATATTTATGATCCACGTCACGTTCCTCATGTTTGTCTTCTCATCAGGGCTCTATAAATACAGAACTACGGCAGATATGTAATATGTAATGCAGCCGAACCGTGTATTACAATGCCGTTATGTGATGACTTTCAAAGAGAAAAGCAAGCACACTCGCAATAAGGTATTATTATTATTTCGGTCTGTTTCCGGTATTTGTTAATGACGGTGTGCTCTGAGATGTGAGACTGGAATTGCACAGGGGGGAAATAACGCAGGCTATCTTTAGATGCGGATTTTGTTAAACTAATATGTTTAGGCTGTGGACCAACACTATACATTGACGGGGAAGGGGGTAGCAATAAAGATAACACCATTAAACAGTTACACAACATAACAGAAATAATATCGATAGCAGCGTCCCTAGCAACCACCTTGGTAACAATGAAAACGTCGCGATTTCCTGAAGTAATCTTCGTAATAACTAGCAAACTAAAGATCATGTACATCCACTGCACACATAATCTGAAATAACAACTCATATTTCTCGCATCAAATTACATCAAAACGCATTTTAATGGCCAAACTAACTTTAAAATAGGCATTTTACACCTAGAATAAAACGAAGTTCGGCCATGTTTTCTTTTTCTGCAGGGAGACATTTGAAGATCACGTGACACAGACGTCAGCCATCGGAATGAATGGTGAAAAAAACGGGGTTTGTCAAACAGAGCACATGGTGTAGGCCAAACGATAGCTGGGGATTCTGGGTAGTGTAGTGTCTTCTGCCATCCTTTACTCAGAAAACATATTTGTTTCTCCGAATCGAAGGGGAAAAATACAAAAGCATTGTACACAATTTAAACCAATCAATGTTGTGTAATTAACAAGGATAATCTGGTGTTTTTTAGTCGATGAGTAGTGCAGATATCACTGTAAAATCAATCGACAGTAAGAGGAGTACTTACTTCCGGGTGTAAAATTCTCCGTTATCCAATGGGAATGGATGCTCACATTGCCTTTAAGGGCAGCCGGCATAAACGAATGCCGTGCTTCCATCAGCGTCAAATCCCGACGCAGATGGGAATACATTGCAATCAGTTGAAAGCTATTTGCGTCCCTTTATGACGCTGAAGGAGCCTAGGAGTGTCACAATTGGACGCCACGGACACTGACCAAACGTCGCTATTGGACGCTTAGGGAGTGAGAGTGTGTTGGTTATTTGGGGCTGCCACAACAGATCCAGAAGACCTTCTGGCCATGAAGAAAATGCAGTCAACTTTGAACTTGGCTCATTTAGATTGAATGTATTCAGTCTCCCCCTGCATGCAAGAGTTAATATGTTTCAGATTTAAAACAGAAATACAATGTAATCATTTATTTAGGAAATGTTGGAAGTAACATGGGTCGAGGCTGAAAGACTTTTTTGAAATATCACTCAAATATTTTGATGCACAAAATAGTTCTGCCTTCCTGCTCTCGCGTGTCTGTCTGACTGTCTGTTATATTCTTTATCTTCTACTATTCATTGTCTATCTTGTTGTATGTAGCTCATATGCTTTAATTTAAAGTATAAGTCTCATATCTCTTTTTTTCTGGCTCTGTTTGTATCTGTCTGGTAGAATCTGTTATTCTCAAAGCTCTATCCGTATTACCTTACTTTTTTTCTGTTTTCCGTTCTCTTTTTTTCTTTTGACTGACTGCACATACAAGGGTGTATGTGATCGAAAACATACTCAGGGGCTTTAATTATCTTGATTTGCCCTCTGAGCAAAACTGCGATACAATTGCAATCTCCTTTTTGTTGTATTCTATTTATGTTTTAGAGGAACAAAAAGATTAATCCCTTTCCCCTGAGAGCTTGAAATTCCTCCTATTACTGAGCTTTTTGTCTTAGGGAATCTCTGTCCTTCCTCCTCCAAGGGTCTCACAGGGACGTATTAAATGAATAAGGAAACCTAGAGCATTTGACCCGAGGCAGCACAACATGAAGCATGTCAATTATCTTTGCTTTACTCTCTGTGGTGCTCTGTTTAGTAGCCTGCAGGGTTTGTCCTGATAATGATTTGCACAACCCACTAATGACTCATTGATTTCACCATCCAACTTGTTTAGTCCCTTTGAAAGATATTTTAAGCAAGAATAAGGAAAGTTGGGAAAAGGACAGAATTTCTGTGAAAATTGTTCATTAATAATCAAGAACATGTTGAATCCAGGTTACAACAGTTTTGAAAGCAACTTACTGTAGCTACCTAAATTCAATATGTTCAATTTACATTTAAAAAAATACAATAATACATATTACGTGCCTCTTCCTTTCTATAACAGTAAACAATGTTCTCAAGATATCCTCTAACTCAGTTAGCGATACGTCACGTTTGTTTTTTCCTGTGTGTCTGTGTGTGTTATGTATCTCAGTTTAGCAGCCTCTTGTGACATGGGTCTACTATACCTGCCTCTTCCCATCACTGAAGGATGAGTTAGGCCTAGTCAGGCATGATGTTGTGACATGACAAAGCTCAAGTCATTCTCCATTATGGTCAAGTGCTCATTCCATTAAAAACTGGGTGCTCTTTTCCATTGATCGGAGGCCCAGGGGAAATAAGGTCACCTTGAGAGTTGTGATATGAGGCAGGGAGCCTATATAAGCTACAGGCCAGCTTCCTCTGCTTACCACTTTAAAAAAAGCTTGTCTATGTGGTGTTAATGTCATGTAGATTTAGCAGTGTCTGATGCCCATTACCTTGTTTTTAAACCTTCATGTTGACGAGGATTCTTTACTTTGAATTTGAAGATGATTTTTGTTTTGGCTTTACTAGAAATGTTACCCTTATTTATTTCCTGTTGATACTGTGTTTGTCACAATGGGGTCATAATGTTTTTTTTATTGTGAGCACTAGCTCTGACCACTGACACATTTGTTGGTGCTTTTTTACTGATTGTATGGGTTACCCAAAAAGATATTATTAGAACTAGACAGTGATCTATTTTAAATTAAGGATGATTTATTCATGGATGAGATTAGTAGAGCAAGGTCTTTCCTGGAGAAGGACCAAGCTTGTGGTTTTGAGTCTGTTGTGGTGTATAATGTTTCCCTACAACTCCTGCCAAAACCAGAGCCAACAATGCAACATAATCCCGGGATCAATGTCTCTGCCTGTGGTGCAGAAAAAGGGGGACATCATATTGGGGGGGCTCTTCTCCCTTCATGATATGGTGATGGAGCCCAGTCTGTCCTTCACTTCTAAGCCTCCTCCTGCACATTGCACCAGGTAAGCTGTTTTTTAACTTGTCTTGAAAATGCTGTAGCTGCAAATGTTTGATGTAACCTCTGCTCAGATGCCCACATATGGCACAGATCTTGCTTTTTTAGTTCTGTGAAGCAACTTTTTATGAACTATGTTAAGTCAAATGCATTACAATTGCTTCAACTTTGCCTGAATACACCTTCTCCCTTCTTGCAGGTTTAACTTTCGGACATTCCGCTGGATGCAAACTATGATCTTTGCCATAGAGGAGATCAATAGAGATGGCAAGCTCCTTCCCAACATCACACTTGGCTACAAGATCTTTGATTCATGCAGTACGCCCCATCAGGCTCTGAAGGCTGTCATGGAGTTAGTGGGAAATGAAAAGGTTTCAGGAGTTGAAGTGGAGACAGAGAGTCAAGGCACCTGTCGTGGGACTGTACCAGCAGTGATAGGAGACGGAGGCTCTACTCAGTCCCTTGTTGTTGCCCGTTTCCTTGGAGTCTTCCAAGTGCCACAGGTAAGGTAGATAAAGCCATTCACAACTGTGTTTGCCACATTGTTATTTGTCGTGTTTTAATACCACTGTGTCAATGATTAAAACTCAAATTGTAAGCTTTGGAGTATTCAAGTTTAGTCCATATGACTGAATAAATAATGTTTTATTGTGGGATATTGGGACACGTTTGTTTTTCTTTTATTTAGGTCAGTTATTTCTCCAGTTGTGCCTGTCTCAGTGACAAAAAGGAGTTTCCTGCCTTTTTAAGGACCATGCCCAGTGACTTATTTCAGGTAAGAGGAAGCTTAGGACACCGGGACACTAAGATTACTCACAATGTCACACAAACAGAATCATATCCACAAGTTTATTCCTGGGACGATAGACCAAAACCACCAAAGCAAATTCCTTGTAGGTAAAATCGTACTTTTCTTATACTGAATATATATACTATTTGTCCCTCTCCTTGTCTATTTATTCCCCTTTTCTTTCTATCTCTAGGTAGATGCAATGGTACAACTCGTCAAGCATTTTGGCTGGACTTGGGTAGGTGTGATAGCAGGGGATGATGCCTATGGCCTTGGAGGGGCCAACATATTTGCGGATGAGGTAGGTCACACAACAATTAATAAACAATTTAATAAGAATAAATTGTCATGTTGGAATGTTCTATGTAGTCTATACATTTAGAACATGAAATAAGTTATCTTGTATCCTGTGATGCTCCCTTAGGTTAGAAAGTTAGGTGCCTGTGTTGCTCTTCATGAGGTCATCCCGAAGAACCGAGCACAGATCCCCATTTCGTCCATCATTTCCAAGATCCGCTCTTCTGGGGCTCGGGTGATCCTAGTGTTTGCTGTGGAACAAGATGCAGCTGCTTTGTTTGATGAAGCTCTCAGGCATGACATTTCGTTTTCGTCTAACACTATAGTATTTTCTGTATGTTGTGATTAAAACTCACTTGTATTATTGGTTTTGTTGATTTTATTACAGATTCATGTTGCCTGAGTTTGAATGTCTATATGTTTATCATTGCAAACAAATCATCTTCATATCTCTTTAATTTAGAGAGGGGCTCACTGGGATACAGTGGCTTGCCAGTGAGGCCTGGAGCACAGCTGCCGTCCTCTCCACCCCAAAAAAGTACCATCACATCCTCCAGGGTTCTATGGGTTTTGCCATTCGTCGAGCACAGATCGCTGGATTGCAAGACTTTCTGCTTAGCTTGAATCCCTCGAGGCCAGGTGCCCTTGCAAATCCTTTCGTGATACCATTCTGGGAAGAAATGTTTCAATGCAGCCTGGGTGTGCAGACTGAAGGTCAGGAACATGATGTTGAGGATAAACGTCCATGTTCTGGATCAGAAGACCTGGAGAGTGTCAAGAATATCTATTCAGATGTGTCACAACTAAGGATTTCCTACAATGTGTATAAGGCTGTGTATGCCATTGTCCATGCACTGAAGGCTATGAGAAGCTGTGTAAAAGGAAAAGGGCCATTTTCTCAGCAGGCCTGTCGAAATACAGACAATATACAGCCATGGCAGGTATATACCTTCCCATTTGCTCACCAATTCAGTACACACAAGTTATAGCAATGCTAATTTATGGATCTTGCTTATATTACAAAATAATAACGTTCTTCCCTTAGCTACTTCGTTATATAAAACAGGTGGAATACATCAGCTCCTTTGGTGATGAAATCAAGTTTGATGAGAATGGGGATCCTGCAGCCATGTATGACCTTGTGAACTGGCAGATGGGACAAGATGGAGGAATTGAATTTGTCACTATTGGAAAATTTGATGAGACGACCACAGTTGGAAAGCAAAAACTCCAGATCGAGGAACCTATCATAGTTTGGAACGGTAACGAAACCAATGTACGGGAATCAATAGAATACAATTATATCTTGTATATTGCATTTTTTGCAATTATATATGTTTATTGTGACTGGGTTGTGAAGTATCCTTTTTCCCATTTGCTCAGATTCCCTTGTCGGTATGCAGCAGCATTTGTCCCGCAGGAACCCGGAAGTCTATCAGACCTAACTTCCCTGTGTGCTGCCATGATTGTGTGGTTTGCACAGCTGGGGAGATAAGCAATCATACTGGTGAGACAAAATACTTTACTACATTTTGAGAATGTGATCAACAATTGCAGTGTTAAAGCCACAGCTTAAGACTTGTTGTCTGTGTCTTTAAGATGCCATAGAGTGTGTGCGCTGTTTGCCAGAGTTCTGGTCCAATGATGAGAGAACAGCCTGTATCCCAAAATATATGGATTTCCTCTCCTTCAGCAGCACCATGGGCATTATTTTGACGGCTATTTCCCTCATTGGCTCCTTCTGCACCTGTGTTGTGGCCTTTATATTTTCCTATCACAGAACCACACCCATTGTCAAAGCCAACAACTCTGAGCTGAGCTTCCTGCTGCTCTTCTCCTTGACTCTGTGTTTCCTGTGTTCTCTGACCTTCATCGGCCGGCCCTCTGAGTGGTCCTGCATGCTGCGACACACAGCATTCGGCATCACCTTTGTTCTTTGCATATCTTGTATTCTGGGGAAAACCATAGTGGTGTTAATGGCCTTCAAGGCTACTCTTCCAGGCAGCAATGTAATGAAATGGTTTGGGCCTGCGCAGCAAAAGGCAATCATTACCATTTGTACGCTGATCCAGGTAAGGACTTCTGAATCTTTATTTGTTTAGGAAATAATTAATTTAAATGTTTGAATGGCACTGGTTTGTTTTTATGCAGGTAATCATCTGTACAGTGTGGCTGGTTGTTGTTCCCCCTACTCCACGGAAAATGATACCACGTGAGAGTGTTATTGTCATTCTCTTGTGCGACGAAGGCTCACCCGTAGCATTTTCTCTCGTCCTGGGCTACATTGGCCTGCTGGCCTGCGTCTGCCTACTCCTGGCCTTCTTGGCAAGGAAACTCCCGGACAACTTCAATGAGGCCAGACTTATTACCTTCAGCATGCTCATTTTTTGTGCAGTGTGGATAGCCTTTGTTCCAGCCTACATTAGCTCTCCAGGAAAGTACTCAACGGCCACAGAGGTATTTGCTATCTTGGCTTCAAGTTATGGATTGCTCGGCTGTATCTTTGCACCCAAGTGCTATATTATCCTACTCAGACCCGAAAAGAACACATGGAAACACCTGATGGCGAAACCTGACACATTTTAGGAGATCATCTATATTTCATGCATATTTTATGGAATTGTTTTCACTTGCCTTTCCTACAAGTCTCCTGTTCTTGTTTATGAACCTTTATTATTGTTTTACCACTAGATGGTAGCAGTGTGTTGTTAATGCTTCTTTGTGTGTTTTATCTATGCCCATCTGGAAATACAGCAACCACACCTTTGTCATACAAATACATTTTCCAATGTCTTTATAACTGTCCCTCTAGATCATTTTCAAGCTAATGATGTAAAAACCTATCACTGGATTAGTTCAATATCAATTCAAACAGTACTATCATCATTGGAACAAATCTGGCATTTATAAAATGGAGAAATAGAAAACACGTTTCTCAATCATAAAGTGGTAATGTTATCCAATGAATCCTCCTGTAGTCTGTTTAATCCACATAAGAAAAAACTGAATAACCATGCTCTTCTTGGATCAAATGGTTTTATAGTTCCTGCTACATGACACTCATTTGACGTTCTCAGTAGAAATGTGAGGGACAATTCATTGCTAGGTCTGAATGGGATTTGGCAGCATTGTCCATGCTGATTTGACCTTAGATAGAATGATGAGGCCCAGGGTCTCTGAGGTATGCTCAGTGGAAATCCCAGCTGTCATTGGTTTATTAAACTCTCATACTCCAGAGGCCTTTACATATAAACATCACGCCTGGCTGTTCTCTACAAAAACAAACTGAAAACGACAGACATTTTTCCGGCTCTCCACAGCTGCTCTCAGACTAACATTGATTATCCACCACTGGTTGATATGTTGTTCCTCCCAAGGCAGGGGAATGTATTGGAAGATGGAGAGACGTTGTGTCTCTGACGTCCATCAGGGACAGAAAGGAGGAAAATATGTCAGAAGAGGTAGATGTTTAATTGACACTGTATTATTATTTACATTTACTTTAACCTTTACTCTTATTAGCCTTTGCATTCTTTTGTCAAATCACATCATTGAATACAATTAAAGAGTTGATTTGTCCTCAGAGTGTACTGTCAGATCGTAGCACTATTTGCTGGCTTTAATTAAGGAAAGCAAAATATAAAGAGGGTTTGACTGTTTAAGTGAGAACAAAACTGTGCAGTAATTTCTTCAATAAAATGACTGGGCCATCAAATTACCTGCAAACGTAAAATGAAATGTGCATGGCTCTGAAAAGAATATATTAAAGGAATACTTCATCAACAAAATTATCCTTTTTATACGAAAATCGCTCACCTTGAATTCTTGAGGAAACTTCAATAATGGAGCAAAGTCTTGATGAATAGGAGTAAATTGGGAACGTGTTTAACAACAGCAAAACGATGTCAAGACATCATTTTACAAACTCTCACAAAACAAGTGCTGTACAGTATAATCCAAATTGTATTACAATCATATGCTCACTACTACCCAAACACATGCATTTTAGTTGTAACCTTTCTATTTGAAACACTTTAGACTTGTCCGGACTTGCATGGATGCAAATAGCTGTTTATGTGGAAGCTTTAAAGTAAATAGTGTTTAGGAAGTAATGAGCATACTGTACAGCTAAATAAATGTGATGGATTATACTGTGCAACATTAAGATTGTGAAGAACTGTTTCGATATTGTATTTCTGTTGTTTAACACAGTCACTATTTGCTTGAATTAATTAAGACTTTTCTCCATTTTCTATTCTTGGTTCACGCATGCATGTAAGAACAACATATTACTTCAAGAATTGAAGTGAACACAAGTGAGCAATTAATATAGAAATGGTAATGTTGTGGGTGGAGCATTCTTATAAAAGAGTGGGTGAAAATAATAAGACCAGAATTCATAGAAATCCATTCCTTGAAATGGATAATTTGAGACGTGATGATAGCTTGGAGGTAAACACAGGAGGGTAACTGAGAGATGTAATAAGGGCATAACTTCTCCAGTACCTACATGCAGCTATGTTCTTAATCTTGCCATCAGTCAGTTTCTGAAATGTGGAAAATGCTGAACAGATGTTTAGAGATATGGGGGATTACCTCATCAAAGACAGATAATGGAGAATAAGTTCAAAATACTGTCACAAATATGAGGTGCAAGTGAAAGGAAGTGTAACGTAATATTCTGTTTCAAGTGAGTAGGAATCATTAGGCAAATATTAAGTTACCGGTAAGTGTCTTTCAGTTTGCACTCTTGGACATCTTGATTTCTACTTGAAAAATAAATATACTTCTTGAGACTTTTCCTCTCTTTTGAAACACCATGAATTCAGGAGGCAATTGACATTTGCAAAAGCAAACATGTACATTATGTGTCATTTTGAGTCTGAGAAGCACTATTTTTTTCTGTTTTAAAGGCACTAAAGAAATGATTAAATATGACAAGGAAAAAGGTCTCACTAATATGACAAGATACAAAAATAAAACATAAAGTAGAAACTATAGGTTACTTACGTAACCCCAGTACTACGAGTAACATGAAGTGAGATGTCTCACTATGGGATGCGCCTCATCGCGGAGCAAACAGAAGCATCGATCTCATTACGCCAATCCTGATTGGCTTGTGATCTTGACGTCAGTGTCAGGCAATTCACCCCCTATAAGTAGCTTGCGCCACGACGCATGCGTCATTCAAAATAAGCACCTCTTCTCGCTTCACCATAGCAAGGAGGGCCATCTGGTGAGACATCTCACTTCATGTTACTCTGAGATCTGGGGTTACGTAAGTAACCTATAGTTCTCATTCACACTCCGTTCGATGTCTCACTATGGGAAATTGTAGCTCCCGTATTGTCAGACGAGCTTATTTTGAAAATCACCAAACCAACCAGAACTTTAACAGGTAGAGCTCTGACTCAACCAGGTGCCCAGCACTGCTTGAGTCACACTGGGAGTAGAACGTCCAGCCTGTTAAGAGGCAGACAAAAGTGAGCAGCGAGGACCAGCTCGCCGCTTGCACCAATGTCTTGGATGGGAGACATCCTGGACAGAGCCCAGGATGCAGCCAGACCCTGAGTCGAAAGAGCTCGCGGACCTGTGGGATGAAACTGTCCCTGAGTCTGGTGGTTTTAGTACGGATGTAAGATAAGATAAAATAAGATAAGATGGTACTTTATTGATCCCAATTTGGGAAATTGTTTTTGTTGCAGCAGCATAAAAGACAAGGCATTTTACAATAAAACAAAACTACAAATAAACAAGAATAGAAAAAAAGAAAATAGAAAATATACATGTTGAAATAGAAAATATACATGTCGATATTATATATGCAAATATACATATTCAAAAATATATGACAATGGAATATGGAATATCAAATATTGAACAGATTGTATATGTGTAAAATGTACAGCAAGGTTGTATTACAAGAGAAACTATGGAGCAGAGAGTTCTCTTCCAGCCAGAGGTGATTTATTGGACAGAGTTATTGCAGTGGGCAGGAATGTGTTCCTGTATCGGTCCTTGTCAGCAGTCTGTTGGAGAAGGTGCTCCGTTGTCTGTCCAGCTGCAGGTGGAGAGGATGGGTGGGGTTATCCATGATGGACAACAGCCTGTTCAGTGTCCTCCTCTCCACCACAGCTTCAAAGGGGTCCAGCTTGATGCCGATGACAGATCCAGCTTTCCTGATCAGTTTATTGATCCTGCTGGTGTCACCGGCTCTGATGCTGCCCCCCAGCAGACTGCAGCAAAGAAGAGTGCACTGGCCACAACAGACTGGTAGAAGATCTCCAGCATCTTGCTGCACACATGGAAGGATCTCAGCTTCCTCAGAAAATAGAGTCTGCTCATCCCCTTCTTGTACACAGCATCAGTGTTGATCCTCTAGTTCAGCCCATAAGTGCACTCCCAGGTACTTGTAGTCCTCCACATCAGCCACATCCTCTCCTAGAATGCGGCTGTTGTGCCAGACGGCAGCAGACAGAACAGTTTGTGGCTGGGGTGATGGGGGTCTTTTATAATCCTGAGGGCTTTCTTTAAGGTTAACCTGGTATTTTTACTCCACTACATTTATTTTAGTTACTTTTCAGATTCTGATTAATGATGTGAAATATAAACAACCCTTAAAGCAGACTTTAGTTACACCTGAGTAAAATTCAGGGAAGGTGATTATCAAGTGCCAACAATCAGGAGAGATATTTGATTGGAGGACTGGCTTATCTAAAGCCAGTTTAGTAGTACTTGAAATGTTTTGGCTCTATGAAACCTGATGTACTTATATGATTCTGTTTTCTTCAAGCTTGTATTTTGTTGGTCGAACGCACTTATTGTAAGTCGCTTTGGATAAAAGCGTCAGCTAAATGCAATCTAATGATTGTTGGTGCTTGAGAAGACTAAATATTTATCTGCAGATCCCTATAAAGTATATACATTACTCGTTATTCTCTACAAATATTTAATTAAAAACTGTATATAATTGCTATTTTGGACATCCCTTTTCAAGATTTCAATATTACTCTAAACGTGTAATAACGTGCTTTAACCAGTAGGATGTATGGGTTAAAAACATAGGTTAAAAAGCTGTCAAGTTTACAGTGTTAACAAAATAAAATATACTGCTGTTTCTGGTTTAGTTTACGACGGATATATTCTGTTATTGTTTTGATATTTGTAACACAAAAGCGATGGAAAAACCCCACAGCAACACAGAAAAGATGGTCTTAACATGACCCAGCGGTCTAGTAGTTAATACAAAACAATAATATCAAAACAAATTATTACTACTAACTTTATTGTGAAATTAAAACAGAACGGTAAAAGAATAGTTTCCGGTCTATTCTGAGGCCAGATCTCTGAGAACTACGACAGATGTGTAATATTTACAATGCATTCATGTGATGACTTTCAAAGTGTAAAGAAAGCACTGCTGAATAAAGTATAATTTATCTTTTACAAAACGTTTTTTCATATGGAATGCAGTTGGAGGTCAACCAATCACAGAGCTTGAGGCAACGCGGAACAATAGCTGAGGATTCTGGGTAGTGTAGTGTCTTCGGTCATCCTAAACTGAACAAATATTTGTTTCTCTGAATCGAAGGGGAACATTACAAAAGCATTGCACACAACTTAAACCAATCAATGTTGTATAATCAACAAGGATAATCTGGTGTTTTTCAGTTGATGAGTAGTGCAGATATCACTGTAAAATCAATCGACAGTAAGGAGAATACTTACTTCCGGGGTAAAATCCTCCGTTATCCAATGGGAATGGATGCTCACATTGCTCTCCGTAATACAATAAAGGAGACATGATCAAATCGGAATATAATGTTCTTTTAAAAAACGTTAACTAAAAGGGAACAATCTATTGGACACAGCTGAAGCTCTGGCCTTCCTTAAAAACTGACTAATTTAATAAAAATCACAGTTGTATTACACACAATGCACTGTTTTTTGAGAACAAAAATTCGTAACTAATGCACCATAATACATTCTGACGAAAAATAAAAATAATTATGAATACAAATAAAATAAAAGAAGCCTCCCGTGAGTTACTACACGCTATAAATTAGATTTAAAAAACGTTGTATAGAATAAAAGCTCACTGCGGGACGTTGTAGAAATGCGTGTGTGCACCACGACAAAGGAGCCTCATTCACTTTACATTGGGGTTGTTTGCGTGGTGCCGACACGCAAATGTAACAAAGTTCGTGACTCCACCACGCATTGTGGTGTTAAGGAGTCGTGGTGGAGTCACGCATTCTGGTGAGATCAGGTTGTTCCTGAAGTGACCATTAGGTGTTGGTATTTCAGATGCTAGATCTTGTCATTAGGTGTTTAAAAATAAAAAAAATACTGTCAGGTCTCAGGAGAATAATATAGGAACAAACATAGAGAACAGAAGACCTTAACTTGAGGCCTACTTATTGGCAGAATTCCCAGTGGAACAGTGTAGTTCCCAGCAAAGCTAGGTGGACACAAAGACCCCCTGACAGTAGAGAATATCAGCATGCCGAAGGTGATTAGTTTGGCTTAATTTAGGTTGTGAGTCATGTGTCCTCAATGGCGCATGATGTCTCTTTCTGCAGGCTGAGGGGGAGCCAGGGTCAGCCACAGCAGACAGATCAGCACCTGGCAAAATAAAGTTGAGTCAGGAAATGGAGAGGGAGATTTGTTTAGAATACAAAGAAAATGAATACTGGAGAATTGCATGTCCCTATTTAGTTGGCTTTGTGAAAGTAGAACATCATACTGTATTTGATCGCCTTAAAATGTGGATAACTTGCTATGGGTTGAACACATTAAATAAACTGAACTAGGGTGAAGATGGAGATGCCCCGCTGAGCAGGACCCACAACGTTCTTCCCCCGGCATCGTCCACCAGACAAGTGTGGCCCAGCAGACTCAAACACAAAGATAAGTCCAAACAGCATATGTCTCAGCATTCAGGTCCCAAGCCATTGACTGTCTAATGGTAAACAGTGCACATTGGAAGACTATAATGAGGGATGGCAGGAGCATGAGGCTTACCTCTAAGTAGTAATACAAATGCCACTTCAATCTCATTAGTATGCAGAAAAAGTGACAGGTCGCCCCGCCCCTTTTCGACCGGAAGTCCCGCCTTATTTGACCGGAAGTCCCGCCTTTTTATTTGATTTTGAAACCGGAAGTCCCGCCTCGTTCGACCGAAGTCCCGCCTCGTTCGACCGGATGTCCCGCCCCCGCTTCCGGCGGATGTCCCGCCCCCGCTTCCGGTTTTCAAAATAAAATAAAAAATAAATTAAAAAAATGAGAAAAATAAAATGCCGTTGTTTTCAATCAATTAATATGCCTAGGATATATGTCCCGCCTCCTTACCACTTCCTGTGTGGTTAATCCTGTATACAGTATCGAATGTAACTTACAAATACTTGCAAATAACATGAAATTAATCAAAAGTAAGGCATCTTAAAAACATATATTTAAACCTCTCTGTTTTTGCAAACAGGACATGACAGGACATGAGGGGAGAGAACATATGGTGGAGGAGGGGGAACACACACACACACACACACACACACACACACTTTCCCCGCCCCTCACCCTCTCCCTCTGTCTAAATAAAAAGCCATCGTCTTTAGTCACTCTTAAATATTTTTCAAGTCGAGAGAAAATGGCCAAGAGACGTCTTGATATGAATTTAATCAGCGAGACACCGGTGACAACTTACAGCCATCCGTTGGGTGCTCCAAATCAAAGTAAAGCATATAAAAAACTGATATTTTAAAAAGTCAGCCTTTTTGCTAGAGGATAAGGGAGGGGGAAAACCCCAAACCCCCTATGGAGAAGTCATAAACCCCCTATGGAGACAAACATGTTGTAAACAGAGGGAGGTAGGTAGGTAATATACTTAAATATATATAGAAAGTCAGAGAATATTTATCAGAGGATAAACCATATACATTTGTACAAGTCGACACTGGTGCATTTTGTAAGAAAACAGAGTTTTCGTACTCAGACCGCTGCAACAATTTCAAGCAGATCTCTGTGATATGCAGTCGCTGTCCGAATATAATGATGGTTTTAATTATTTATTAACAGTCATAAATGTATTTAGAAAAACCTGTGCTCAAACATTAAAGAAAAAGAAGGGTAAGGTTACCAAAAAGCTTTTGATATAGTTTTAACACACAGCGAGATCCCTAAAAAGTCACTAACAGCTGCGGGGAAAGAATTCTTTTAAATAAAGTTTTTCAAAACTTGTTGAAGAAAAAACGGTATACAATATTATATATATATATATATATAACAGCCATTGACATATAGGCATGTATGGTAGAAAGATTTAACCGTACGCTGAAAACTAAAAAGTGGAGGTATTTTACAGCTAAAAACACTCCTAGACCTATGATAGTGTTTTTTATGTATGACAACTCTACAACTGGTAGAAAGTAAAGTACTTTTTCTGAGCAGATTTTCTTTAAGACTGTGACTCTTAACAAACCAACCCCCGAGAGACAGACATACTCATCCACTTTTCAACGTATTTTGTTTTTGTCTTTCTCGCTTTTTTTTCCATTATATTTTTGGAAAAAACTACATAGTGATTGCTAGCAAAAATACAACATGCATACATTATACAATATTACGACTTTTGGCGATATTTTCAACACAATATACTTGTACCTTTTTTTTTTTTTGTAGGACTTCAAGATATGTTGCATGTCATGCATAAACACGGTGTCATCTTTCTTGAAACTGACGTGCTGTCCGTTTTACAAACAAGTTATGTTTATGCTTCTTCATCCTCTGAATGCTCCTCCCCCGTCCCTCTTCACAATAACAATCAAGGTGGATCTGTGAAATGAAACACCTCTTCCCAAAGCGTGACTACCCTATTGAGGGCATGCAGTAGGGGCAGTAGGGCAGTAGGGTCTAAATCGATGGGCCAGATATACTAACATGCAGAACGTACGGTATGTTTGAAAAAGACTAACCATTTATCCAGTTCAAGCTGTCTTTAAGATGTGACATAGCGCTCTGACTATTTCCCGTAAAATCGTGACAAACTATTACTTGTTCTTACATTTGACCTCTTGCTGCTTGGTTGAAAATGATAGATGAAAAATAACTTTTTTAAAAAAGAGTCAAACCACAAATGTTTTAAGATTGTTACAAAATGTAAAAAATAAAAAAGGTCTGGAGACAAAATTAATTCAGGTGACTCTGGCTTTATTAGGACAACAAACATATAATACAAATGGGTTAGGGGTTAAATATAACCATCGTGGACTTAATAGTCTAACAAAATACTTTTATCTGAATACATTTGTTCTTTTTAAGAGCACTTTTTGAAATGATTTATTTATTATTTCAGTGGAACAATCCAGTGTTTGTTAACATTAACGCTTTCTTCTCTTTTTCTTGTGTTACAAAGATACTTTTAAACACACTTTGGTGTATGCAACACTTGTTCAGATAAAACAAGGTTTTTTCTTTTCTGATAAACTTACGTATTTTAGTTATTTTATGTTACCAAGATACTTTGAGATACACCCTGATGTACACAACACTTAACAAAGGGTATAATATGAAGTAGTTGGTAAGGAAGGGGTTTTTCTTTAAGGGTGCAAAACTTTTAGAACAGGGTAAAATATTCATTAATTTGTATTGAATTGAGTTTTCTTTTTTTGATTTTCAACATACTATATGACTTTTACATAATTCTGACGTACTATACTTTTTTTTTGACTTTTTTCTGTAGAATCTTGACAAAACTATTACTTGTTCTTAAATGATGACCTATTGCTGGAGATGAGATGAAAAAGCTACAACGCTTAAAGAACTTTTTTTCTAAAAACTCTCAATTCTATAATTGACTCCCCCATTCAACGCAATGAGCCCCACCCTCCACTCAGCAAATCTTCTAAAACGAAGGACCTCACAAAGACGATCGTTGTAAACTAGCCATGGAGCAGAGAAAAGCCAAGACTCCCCCCGCGAGTTGCAGTCAGGAACAGAGTCCACCAGCGACACCACCATGTGGGAAACCCGAATCTTGCAGTACTACTGCTGCTGATGCTACTCCTCGGGTCAAGAAGTCTCGGTTTAGGGACACAGTGAAATCGGAATTGTTTTATATTCTGGAGATGGTGATGTATCGGTACAGAAAAGAAATCTGCAAAGAATGCCGACGCAGTAACCCCGACCAGAGGCAACACGATTGTCGGAATGACATGCCCGATTTCTTCTTCAGAAACAATTACAAAGCATTAATGAAAAGACTTTGGCTCGCCGACTTCGTTGCAGTGATTGACCAGAGTCTTATTGAAAAAGGCATTTGCGAGGATAAACTGAGAATAGGACGCGCTTCGGAAGCCTTTCTGCACAAGCTTGTAAAATGCAGATGCCTCAAGGAGAGACTTGAAATATCCATACAGAGTTGGATGGAGAAGAAGAAGAAGAAGACTAACAAACAGCAGTCGGATGGAGAAGAAGCCAGGGACTTGTTCAATGCAGTGACTTTTTTCTTTAAGTAAAATAAAAATGGAAAACTACTATGCAAAACGCTCTGTATATATTGATCATAATGTAGTCCTTACCCGTTTAATAAGTGTGATGATGGGGACGATTGAAAACAGAATGAGTAGTGACCCCCGTGTAAGCAGAATGGCTGAAGTTTGTAAACTAGAAGACATTTTGGATATCGTTCGTTCTGGCAGTACTATTCCGGGTCATTGGGAAATGATTGTAAACGAAACATTTAAAGTGGTCCTGGAATCTTCATTTTCCGAAACATTCTGTAACATTATCTCAGAAATGAAACAAACATCAACAGTGTATCATGTGCTCTCATTGTATGCTCTGTTTTTTGACATTGCTTTTGGTATTTGTTCAACACATTCGCAGCAGTCGGTTAGCGGGAGATGTTCTATAAGATTATTATGATCCGGTAATGGCTCTACAACACCATCCTCTAGTTTAAATTTCTTCACTTTGTTTCTTTTTCTTTTCACCTTCCTTCTTTTTGTCTTTTTAGTTTTCCGTCCTATGGTCCCTTTTCTTTTCATTCGCATTCTGCGTTTGCTTTTAATTTTTCTTCTCCTTTTCATGTTGCTTTTTCTTTTTCTTCGTTTTTCTTTACTTTTTCTATTCTTTTCTGCGAATTGTCGTTTGCGATCTTGGCGAGTGGTATGAGATATACTGTTTCTATAAAGGTTATCTATAATACCATCTTTTAAAGAAAGATATTCTTCATATGTCATGTTATCATGGTCCTCTTTTGTCCTAAAAACCTTACATGGATATGATATAGATGAGAGCTCTTCTTCGGGGACATCCTCTCCCCTACTTTGTAACATCCAGTCATTAAGCCCATATCCATTATCCTGGTGATAATAAGGGCAGGCTACATCAGACTTGGTTTTTCTCAGATCCATGGCTAGTTTTTAACGGTCGTCCTTAGTTTTATATGATTTGCTGAGTGGGTGGGACATATTGCGTTGAGTGGGAAGGCTTCATCTGTAGAAAGTACTCTGTTTGAGGAGATTTCGTAATAATGGCAGTTTGTCATTTTGAGGGTATTTCAGTGAAACAAGGCTGTTTTGAACATTTGACAGATTTATGCTTAAATTCTCTGGTAAAGATACTGAAGATACACTTTGTATATAAAAGCTGAAAAGTAGATAATGACGCGTGCTTTGTGTGTACAGACACACAGAAAACACTGAAAAACACAACAAGAAGGACTGTAATACACATGTATCAGACACGCTCCCCTTGCTAAAATGATGACAACAGTTTTTAGATGTAAAAAACCACTTTTTTATTTTTTTCACACGCAAAATCAATAGTTATACTGATTGTAGCATCCCCAGGACAGTCTCCAGCTTAGAATTCCCCATATTACTGGAGATATCGTGATGGAGTTTTTTCACTTCAGTCAAAATATTCACGTCTATGCTGTTTTCGACGCAAAGATGCATTACATCTACAAACAGAGAAAGAAAAAGAAACAAAGTGAAGTAATTTAAACTAGAGGATGGTGTTGTAGAGCCATTACCGGATCATAATAATCTTATAGAACATCTCCCGCTAACCGACTGCTGCGAATGTGTTGAACAAATACCAAAAGCAATGTCAAAAAACAGAGCATACAATGAGAGCACATGATACACTGTTGATGTTTGTTTCATTTCTGAGATAATGTTACAGAATGTTTCGGAAAATGAAGATTCCAGGACCACTTTAAATGTTTCGTTTACAATCATTTCCCAATGACCCGGAATAGTACTGCCAGAACGAACGATATCCAAAATGTCTTCTAGTTTACAAACTTCAGCCATTCTGCTTACACGGGGGTCACTACTCATTCTGTTTTCAATCGTCCCCATCATCACACTTATTAAACGGGTAAGGACTACATTATGATCAATATATACAGAGCGTTTTGCATAGTAGTTTCCCATTTTTATTTTACTTAAAGAAAAAAGTCACTGCATTGAACAAGTCCCTGGCTTCTTCTCCATCCGACTGCTGTTTGTTAGTCTTCTTCTTCTTCTTCTCCATCCAACTCTGTATGGATATTTCAAGTCTCTCCTTGAGGCATCTGCATTTTACAAGCTTGTGCAGAAAGGCTTCCGAAGCGCGTCCTATCCTCAGTTTATCCTCGCAAATGCCTTTTTCAATAAGACTCTGGTCAATCACTGCAACGAAGTCGGCGAGCCAAAGTCTTTTCATTAACGCTTTGTAATTGTTTCTGAAGAAGAAATCGGGCATGTCATTCCGACAATCGTGTTGCCTCTGGACGGGGTTACTGCGTCGGCATTCTTTGCAGATTTCTTTTCTGTACCGATACATCACCATCTCCAGAATATAAAACAATTCCGATTTCACTGTGTCCCTAAACCGAGACTTCTTGACCCGAGGAGTAGCATCAGCAGCAGTAGTACTGCAAGATTTGGGTTTCCCACATGGTGGTGTCGCTGGTGGACTCTGTTCCTGACTGCAACTCGCGGGGGGAGTCTTGGCTTTTCTCTGCTCCATGGCTAGTTTACAACGATCGTCTTTGTGAGGTCCTTCATTTTAGAAGATTTGCTGAGTGGAGGGTGGGGCTCATTGCGTTGAATGGGGGAGTCAATTATAGAATTGAGAGTTTTTAGAAAAAAAGTTCTTTAAGCGTTGTAGCTTTTTCATCTCATCTCCAGCAATAGGTGAAATTTAAGAATAAGTAATAGTTTGTCATGATTTTACGGAAAAAAGTATAGTTTATCAGAAATATGGAAAAGTCATTGTGTACAAATAGTATGTTGAAAATCAAAAAAGAAAACTCAATTCAATACAATTTAATGAATATTTTACCCTGTTCTAAAGTTTTGCACCCTTAAAGAAAAACCCCTTCCTTACCAAGTACTTCATATTATACCCTTTTGTTAAGTGTTGCGTACATCAGGGTGTATCTCAAAGTATCTTGGTAACATAAAATAACTAAAATATGTAAGTTTATCAGAAAAAAAAACCCCTTGTTTAACTGAACAAGTGTTGCATACATCAAAGTGTGTCTAAAAGTATCTTAGTAACACAAGAAAAGAGAAAAAAGCCTTGATGTCAACAAAACTGTATTTTTCCACTGAAATAGCGTTAAAATAAAAAAAGTGCCTTTAAAGAAAATGTATTCAGACAAAGTATTTTATTTTCAAAAAAAAAAAAAAAGTTTAAGGTTTTGCATACATAAAAAGTGTATCTTACAGTTCCTTTGTGAGAGAATTACACACAAATCTGCCAAGTGTCAGGGAAAATTGTTAAAATCACAAACTTACCTTTTAGAGAAACAGTCTTTAAGAAAAAATCTAATCAGACTGTACTTCATTTTCTAGTTTTAAGGTTTTGCATCCCTCAAAGTGCGTCTAAAAGTATCTTGGCAAGAGAAAGAGAAAAAAGCCCAAATCTGCCTTTAAAAGAATCCGAATTCCTTATAAAGTACTTTATATTCAACCAGTTTCAGTTTTCAGACACCAAACTGTATCTAAAAGTATCTTTGTAACACAAGAAAAAGAGTAAGTGTAATTTCTTCGGTAATGTTACAGAATGTTTCTGAAAAATGAAGATTCCGGGACCACTTTAAATGTTTCGTTTACAATACTATTACATATAGAGGAGAGCTCTTCTTCGGGAACATCCTCTCCCCTACTTTGTACCATCCAGTCATTAAGCCCATATCCATTATCCTGGTGATAATAAGGGTAGGCTACATCAGACTTGGTTTTTCTCAGATCCATGGCTAGTTTTCAACGGTCGTCTTGATGGGGTCCTTCGTTTTAGATGATTTGCTGAGTGGGGTGGGACTTATTGCGTTGAGTGGGGGGAGTCAGTGTAGAATTGAGAGTTTTTTAGAAAAAAGTTCTTTAAGCGTTGTAGCTTTTTCATCTCATCTACAGCAATAGGTCATCATTTAAGAACAAGTAATAGTTTTGTCAAGATTCTACAGAAAAAAGTCAAAAAAAAGTATAGTACGTTAGAATTATGTAAAAGTCATATAGTATGTTGAAAATCAAAAAAAGAAAACTCAATTCAATACAAATTAATGAATATTTTACCCTGTTCTAAAAGTTTTGCACCCTTAAAGAAAAACCCCTTCCTTACCAACTACTTCATATTATACCCTTTGTTAAGTGTTGTGTACATCAGGGTGTATCTCAAAGTATCTTGGTAACATAAAATAACTAAAATACGTAAGTTTATCAGAAAAGAAAAAACCTTGTTTTATCTGAACAAGTGTTGCATACACCAAAGTGTGTTTAAAAGTATCTTAGTAACACAAGAAAAAGAGAAGAAAGCGTTAATGTTAACAAACACTGGATTGTTCCACTGAAATAATAAATAAATAATTTCAAAAAGTGCTCTTAAAAAGAACAAATGTATTCAGATAAAAGTATTTTGTTAGACTATTAAGTCCACGATGGTTTTATTTAACCCCTAACCCATTTGTATTATATGTTTGTTGTCCTAATAAAGCCAGAGTCACCTGAATTAATTTTGTCTCCAGACCTTTTTTATTTTTTACATTTTGTAACAATCTTAAAACATTTGTGGTTTGACTCTTTTTTTAAAAAGTTATTTTTCATCTATCATTTTCAACCAAGCAGCAAGAGGTCAAATGTAAGAACAAGTAATAGTTTGTCACGATTTTACGGGAAATAGTCAGAGCGCTATGTCACATCTTAAAGACAGCTTGAACTGGATAAATGGTTAGTCTTTTTCAAACATACCGTACGTTCTGCATGTTAGTATATCTGGCCCATCGATTTAGACCCTACTGCCCTACTGCCCCTACTGCCCCTACTGCATGCCCTCAATAGGGTAGTCACGCTTTGGGAAGAGGTGTTTCATTTCACAGATCCACCTTGATTGTTATTGTGAAGAGGGACGGGGGAGGAGCATTCAGAGGATGAAGAAGCATAAACATAACTTGTTTGTAAAACGGACAGCACGTCAGTTTCAAGAAAGATGACACCGTGTTTATGCATGACATGCAACATATCTTGAAGTCCTACAAAAAAAAAAAAAGGTACAAGTATATTGTGTTGAAAATATCGCCAAAAGTCGTAATATTGTATAATGTATGCATGTTGTATTTTTGCTAGCAATCACTATGTAGTTTTTTCCAAAAATATAATGGAAAAAAAAGCGAGAAAGACAAAAACAAAATACGTTGAAAAGTGGATGAGTATGTCTGTCTCTCGGGGGTTGGTTTGTTAAGAGTCACAGTCTTAAAGAAAATCTGCTCAGAAAAAGTACTTTACTTTCTACCAGTTGTAGAGTTGTCATACATAAAAAACACTATCATAGGTCTAGGAGTGATTTTAGCTGTAAAATACCTCCACTTTTTAGTTTTCAGCGTACGGTTAAATCTTTCTACCATACATGCCTATATGTCAATGGCTGTTATATATATATATATATAATATTGTATACCGTTTTTTCTTCAACAAGTTTTGAAAAACTTTATTTAAAATAATTCTTTCCCCGCAGCTGTTAGTGAC